>NC_079192.1:417074902-417374902 GCF_029499605.1 Hyla sarda
GGGTGTGTGTAATCTATAAATAAGGTGTAAGGGGGTGTAATCTATAATAAGTGTAGGGGGGTGTAATCTATAATAAGTGTAGGGGGGTGTAATCTATAATAAGTGTAGGGGGGTGTAATCTATAATAAGTGTAGGGGGGTGTAATCTATAATAAGTGTAGGGGGGTGTAATCTATAATAAGTGTAGGGGGGTGATGTAATCTATAATAAGTGGTAAGGGGGGTGTAATCTATAATAAGTGTAGGGGGGTGTAATCTATAATAAGTGTAGGGGGGCTGTAATCTATAATAAGTGTAGGGGGGGTGTAATCTATAATAAGTGTAGGGGGGGTGTAATCTATAATAAGTGTAGGGGGGTGTAATCTATAATAAGTGTAGGGGGGTGTAATCTATAATAAGTGTAGGGGGGTGTAATCTATAATAAGTGTAGGGGGCTGTAATCTATAATAAGTGTAGGGGGGTGTAATCTATAATAAGTGTAGGGGGGTGTAATCTATAATAAGTGTAGGGGGGTGTAATCTATAATAAGTGTAGGGGGGTTGTAATCTATAATAAGTGTAGGGGGTGTAATCTATAATAAGTGTAGGGGGGTGTAATCTATAATAAGTGTAGGGGGGTGTAATCTATAATAAGTGTAGGGGGGTGTAATCTATAATAAGTGTAGGGGGGCTGTAATCTATAATAAGTGTAGGGGGGGTGTAATCTATAATAAGTGTAGGGGGGTGTAATCTATAATAAGTGTAGGGGGGTGTAATCTATAATAAGTGTAGGGGGGGTGTAATCTATAATAAGTGTAGGGGGGGTGTAATCTATAATAAGTGTAGGGGGGTGTAATCTATAATAAGTGTAGGGGGGTGTAATCTATAATAAGTGTAGGGGGGTTGTAATCTATAATAAGTGTAGGGGGGGGTGTAATCTATAATAAGTGTAGGGGGGTGTAATCTATAATAAGGTTAGGGGGGTTGTAATCTATAATAAGTGTAGGGGGGTGTAATCTATAATAAGTGTAGGGGGGTGTAATCTATAATAAGTGTAGGGGGGGTGTAATCTATAATAAGTGTAGGGGGGGTGTAATCTATAATAAGTGTAGGGGGGTGTAATCTATAATAAGTGTAGGGGGGGTGTAATCTATAATAAGTGTAGGGGGGTGTAATCTATAATAAGTGTAGGGGGGGTGTAATCTATAATAAGTGTAGGGGGGTGTAATCTATAATAAGTGTAGGGGGGTGTAATCTATAATAAGTGTTAGGGGGGGTGTAATCTATAATAAGTGTAGGGGGGTGTAATCTATAATAAGTGTAGGGGGGTGTAATCTATAATAAGTGTAGGGGGGGGTGTAATCTATAATAAGTGTAGGGGGGGTGTAATCTATAATAAGTGTAGGGGGGTGTAATCTATAATAAGTGTAGGGGGGGTGTAATCTATAATAAGTGTAGGGGGGGGGTGTAATCTATAATAAGTGTAGGGGGGTGTAATCTATAATAAGTGTAGGGGGGTGTAATCTATAATAAGTGTAGGGGGGTGTAATCTATAATAAGTGTAGGGGGGGGTGTAATCTATAATAAGTGTAGTGGGGGTGTAATCTATAATAAGTGTAGGGGGGGGTAATCTATAATAAGGTGTAGGGGGTGTAATCTATAATAAGTGTAGGGGGCTGTAATCTATAATAAGTGTAGGGGGGTGTAATCTATAATAAGTGTAGGGGGGTGTAATCTATAATAAGTGTAGGGGGGTGTAATCTATAATAAGTGTAGGGGGGTGTAATCTATAATAAGTGTAGGGGGGGTGTAATCTATAATAAGTGTAGGGGGGTGTAATCTATAATAAGTGTAGGGGGGGGGTGTAATCTATAATAAGTGTAGGGGGGTGTAATCTATAATAAGTGTAGGGGGTGTAATCTATAATAAGTGTAGGGGGGTGTAATCTATAATAAGTGTAGGGGGGGTGTAATCTATAATAAGTGTAGGGGGGTGTAATCTATAATAAGTGTAGGGGGGCTGTAATCTATAATAAGTGTAGGGGGGTGTAATCTATAATAAGTGTAGGGGGCTGTAATCTATAATAAGTGTAGGGGGGTGTAATCTATAATAAGTGTAGGGGGGTGTAATCTATAATAAGTGTAGGGGGGTGTAATCTATAATAAGTGTAGGGGGGTGTAATCTATAATAAGTGTAGGGGGGGTGTAATCTATAATAAGTGTAGGGGGGTGTAATCTATAATAAGTGTAGGGGGGGTGTAATCTATAATAAGTGTAGGGGGGTGTAATCTATAATAAGTGTAGGGGGTGTAATCTATAATAAGTGTAGGGGGGGTGTAATCTATAATAAGTGTAGGGGGGTGTAATCTATAATAAGTGTAGGGGGGTGTAATCTATAATAAGTGTAGGGGGGTGTAATCTATAATAAGTGTAGGGGGGGTGTAATCTATAATAAGTGTAGGGGGGTGTAATCTATAATAAGTGTAGGGGGGGTGTAATCTATAATAAGTGTAGGGGGGTGTAATGTATAATAAGTGTAGGGGGTGTAATCTATAATAAGTGTAGGGGGGGTGTAATCTATAATAAGTGTAGGGGGGGTGTAATCTATAATAAGTGTTAGGGGGGGTGTAATCTATAATAAGTGTAGGGGGGTGTAATCTATAATAAGTGTAGGGGGGGTGTAATCTATAATAAGTGTAGGGGGGTGTAATCTATAATAAGTGTAGGGGGGTGTAATCTATAATAAGTGTAGGGGGGTGTAATCTATAATAAGTGTAGGGGGGTGTAATCTATAATAAGTGTAGGGGGGTGTAATCTATAATAAGTGTAGGGGGGTGTAATCTATAATAAGTGTAGGGGGGTGTAATCTATAATAAGTGTAGGGGGGTGTAATCTATAATAAGTGTAGGGGGGTGTAATCTATAATAAGTGTAGGGGGGTGTAATCTATAATAAGTGTAGGGGGGGTGTAATCTATAATAAGTGTAGGGGGGTGTAATCTATAATAAGTGTAGGGGGGGTGTAATCTATAATAAGTGTAGGGGGGTGTAATCTATAATAAGTGTAGGGGGGGTGTAATCTATAATAAGTGTAGGGGGGTGTAATCTATAATAAGTGTAGGGGGGTGTAATCTATAATAAGTGTAGGGGGGTGTAATCTATAATAAGTGTAGGGGGGTGTAATCTATAATAAGTGTAGGGGGGTGTAATCTATAATAAGTGTAGGGGGTGTAATCTATAATAAGTGTAGGGGGGGTGTAATCTATAATAAGTGTAGGGGGGGTGTAATCTATAATAAGTGTAGGGGGGGTGTAATCTATAATAAGTGTAGGGGGGTGTAATCTATAATAAGTGTAGGGGGTGTAATCTATAATAAGTGTAGGGGGGTGTAATCTATAATAAGTGTAGGGGGGTGTAATCTATAATAAGTGTAGGGGGGTGTAATCTATAATAAGTGTAGGGGGGTGTAATCTATAATAAGTGTAGGGGGTGTAATCTATAATAAGTGTAGGGGGGGTGTAATCTATAATAAGTGTAGGGGGGCTGTAATCTATAATAAGTGTAGGGGGGTGTAATCTATAATAAGTGTAGGGGGTGTAATCTATAATAAGTGTAGGGGGGTGTAATCTATAATAAGTGTAGGGGGGGTGTAATCTATAATAAGTGTAGGGGGGTGTAATCTATAATAAGTGTAGGGGGGGTGTAATCTATAATAAGTGTAGGGGGGGTGTAATCTATAATAAGTGTAGGGGGGGTGTAATCTATAATAAGTGTAGGGGGGTGTAATCTATAATAAGTGTAGGGGGGTGTAATCTATAATAAGTGTAGGGGGTGTAATCTATAATAAGTGTAGGGGGGTGTAATCTATAATAAGTGTAGGGGTGTAATCTATAATAGTGTAGGGGGGTGTAATCTATAATAAGTGTAGGGGGTGTAATCTATAATAAGTGTAGGGGGGTGTAATCTATAATAAGTGTAGGGGGGTGTAATCTATAATAAGTGTAGGGGGGTTATCTATAATAAGTGTAGGGGGTGTAATCTATAATAAGTGTAGGGGGGTGTAATCTATAATAAGTGTAGGGGGGTGTAATCTATAATAAGTGTAGGGGGGGTGTAATCTATAATAAGTGTAGGGGGGTGTAATCTATAATAAGTGTAGGGGGGTGTAATCTATAATAAGTGTAGGGGGGTGTAATCTATAATAAGTGTAGGGGGGTGTAATCTATAATAAGTGTAGGGGGGGTTGTAATCTATAATAAGTGTAGGGGGGGTGTAATCTATAATAAGTGTAGGGGGTGTAATCTATAATAAGTGTAGGGGGGTGTAATCTATAATAAGTGTAGGGGGGTGTAATCTATAATAAGTGTAGGGGGGGTGTAATCTATAATAAGTGTAGGGGGGTGTAATCTATAATAAGTGTAGGGGGGTTGTAATCTATAATAAGTGTAGGGGGGTGTAATCTATAATAAGTGTAGGGGGGTGTAATCTATAATAAGTGTAGGGGGGGTGTAATCTATAATAAGTGTAGGGGGGTGTAATCTATAATAAGTGTAGGGGGGTGTAATCTATAATAAGTGTAGGGGGGTGTAATCTATAATAAGTGTAGGGGGGTGTAATCTATAATAAGTGTAGGGGGGTGTAATCTATAATAAGTGTAGGGGGGTGTAATCTATAATAAGTGTAGGGGGTGTAATCTATAATAAGTGTAGGGGGGGTGTAATCTATAATAAGTGTAGGGGGGTGTAATCTATAATAAGTGTAGGGGGTGTAATCTATAATAAGTGTAGGGGGGTGTAATCTATAATAAGTGTAGGGGGTGTAATCTATAATAAGTGTAGGGGGGGTGTAATCTATAATAAGTGTAGGGGGGGCTGTAATCTATAATAAGTGTAGGGGGGGTGTAATCTATAATAAGTGTAGGGGGGTGTAATCTATAATAAGTGTAGGGGGGCTGTAATCTATAATAAGTGTAGGGGGGGTGTAATCTATAATAAGTGTAGGGGGGTGTAATCTATAATAAGTGTAGGGGGGGTGTAATCTATAATAAGTGTAGGGGGGCTGTAATCTATAATAAGTGTAGGGGGGTGTAATCTATAATAAGTGTAGGGGGTGTAATCTATAATAAGTGTAGGGGGGCTGTAATCTATAATAAGTGTAGGGGGGTGTAATCTATAATAAGTGTAGGGGGGTGTAATCTATAATAAGTGTAGGGGGGGTGTAATCTATAATAAGTGTAGGGGGGTGTAATCTATAATAAGTGTAGGGGGGTGTAATCTATAATAAGTGTAGGGGGGGTGTAATCTATAATAAGTGTAGGGGGGCTGTAATCTATAATAAGTGTAGGGGGGTGTAATCTATAATAAGTGTAGGGGGGTGTAATCTATAATAAGTGTAGGGGGGGTGTAATCTATAATAAGTGTAGGGGGGGTGTAATCTTAATAAGTGTAGGGGGGGTGTATCTATAATAAGTGTAGGGGGGTGTAATCTATAATAAGTGTAGGGGGGGTGTAATCTATAATAAGTGTAGGGGGGTTGTAATCTATAATAAGTGTAGGGGGTGTCATCTATAATAAGTGTAGGGGGGTGTAATCTATAATAAGTGTAGGGGGGGTGTAATCTATAATAAGTGTAGGGGGGTGTAATCTATAATAAGTGTAGGGGGGCTGTAATCTATAATAAGTGTAGGGGGGTGTAATCTATAATAAGTGTAGGGGGGGTGTAATCTATAATAAGTGTAGGGGGGGGTGTAATCTATAATAAGTGTAGGGGGGTGTAATCTATAATAAGTGTAGGGGGTGTAATCTATAATAAGTGTAGGGGGGGTGTAATCTATAATAAGTGTAGGGGGGCTGTAATCTATAATAAGTGTAGGGGGTGTAATCTATAATAAGTGTAGGGGGGTGTAATCTATAATAAGTGTAGGGGGGGTGTAATCTATAATAAGTGTAGGGGGGTGTAATCTATAATAAGTGTAGGGGGGGTGTAATCTATAATAAGTGTAGGGGGGTGTAATCTATAATAAGTGTAGGGGGGGGGTGTAATCTATAATAAGTGTAGGGGGGTGTAATCTATAATAAGTGTAGGGGGGGGTGTAATCTATAATAAGTGTAGGGGGGTGTAATCTATAATAAGTGTAGGGGGGGCTGTAATCTATAATAAGTGTAGGGGGGTGTAATCTATAATAAGTGTAGGGGGGTGTAATCTATAATAAGTGTAGGGGGTGTAATCTATAATAAGTGTAGGGGGGTGTAATCTATAATAAGTGTAGGGGGGGTGTAATCTATAATAAGTGTAGGGGGGGTGTAATCTATAATAAGTGTAGGGGGGGTGTAATCTATAATAAGTGTAGGGGGGGTGTAATCTATAATAAGTGTAGGGGGGGTGTAATCTATAATAAGTGTAGGGGGGGGTGTAATCTATAATAAGTGTAGGGGGGTGTAATCTATAATAAGTGTAGGGGGGGTGTAATCTATAATAAGTGTAGGGGGGGTGTAATCTATAATAAGTGTAGGGGGGGTGTAATCTATAATAAGTGTAGGGGGGTGTAATCTATAATAAGTGTAGGGGGGTGTAATCTATAATAAGTGTAGGGGGGGGGGTGTAATCTATAATAAGTGTAGGGGGTGTAATCTATAATAAGTGTAGGGGGGGTGTAATCTATAATAAGTGTAGGGGGGTGTAATCTATAATAAGTGTAGGGGGGCTGTAATCTATAATAAGTGTAGGGGGGTGTAATCTATAATAAGTGTAGGGGGTGTAATCTATAATAAGTGTAGGGGGGGTGTTAATCTATAATAAGTGTAGGGGGGTGTAATCTATAATAAGTGTAGGGGGGGGTGTAATCTATAATAAGTGTAGGGGGGTGTAATCTATAATAAGTGTAGGGGGGTGTAATCTATAATAAGTGTAGGGGGGGGGGTGTAATCTATAATAAGTGTAGGGGGGTGTAATCTATAATAAGTGTAGGGGGGGTGTAATCTATAATAAGTGTAGGGGGGTGTAATCTATAATAAGTGTAGGGGGGCTGTAATCTATAATAAGTGTAGGGGGGTGTAATCTATAATAAGTGTAGGGGGGTGTAATCTATAATAAGTGTAGGGGGGTGTAATCTATAATAAGTGTAGGGGGGTGTAATCTATAATAAGTGTAGGGGGGGTGTAATCTATAATAAGTGTAGGGGGGTGTAATCTATAATAAGTGTAGGGGGGTGTAATCTATAATAAGTGTAGGGGGGGTGTAATCTATAATAAGTGTAGGGGGGGTGTAATCTATAATAAGTGTAGGGGGGGTGTGTAATCTATAATAAGTGTAGGGGGGTGTAATCTATAATAAGTGTAGGGGGGGTGTAATCTATAATAAGTGTAGGGGGGGTGTAATCTATAATAAGTGTAGGGGGGTGTAATCTATAATAAGTGTAGTAGGGGGGGTGTAATCTATAATAAGTGTAGGGGGGGTGTAATCTATAATAAGTGTAGGGGGGGTGTAATCTATAATAAGTGTAGGGGGGGGTGTAATCTATAATAAGTGTAGGGGGGTGTAATCTATAATAAGTGTAGGGGGGTGTAATCTATAATAAGTGTAGGGGGGTGTAATCTATAATAAGTGTAGGGGGGTGTAATCTATAATAAGTGTAGGGGGGTGTAATCTATAATAAGTGTAGGGGGGGGTGTAATCTATAATAAGTGTAGGGGGGGGTGTAATCTATAATAAGTGTAGGGGGGTGTAATCTATAATAAGTGTAGGGGGGTGTAATCTATAATAAGTGTAGGGGGGTGTAATCTATAATAAGTGTAGGGGGCTGTAATCTATAATAAGTGTAGGGGGGGTGTAATCTATAATAAGTGTAGGGGGGTGTAATCTATAATAAGTGTAGGGGGGGGTGTAATCTATAATAAGTGTAGGGGGGTGTAATCTATAATAAGTGTAGGGGGGTGTAATCTATAATAAGTGTAGGGGGTGTAATCTATAATAAGTGTAGGGGGGTGTAATCTATAATAAGTGTAGGGGGGGTGTAATCTATAATAAGTGTAGGGGGCTGTAATCTATAATAAGTGTAGGGGGGGTGTAATCTATAATAAGTGTAGGGGGGGTGTAATCTATAATAAGTGTAGGGGGGTGTAATCTATAATAAGTGTAGGGGGGGTGTAATCTATAATAAGTGTAGGGGGGTGTAATCTATAATAAGTGTAGGGGGGTGTAATCTATAATAAGTGTAGGGGGGTGTAATCTATAATAAGTGTAGGGGGGGTGTAATCTATAATAAGTGTAGGGGGGGTGTAATGTATAATAAGTGTAGGGGGAGTAATCTATAATAAGTGTAGGGGGGTGTAATCTATAATAAGTGTAGGGGGGTGTAATCTATAATAAGTGTAGGGGGGTGTAATCTATAATAAGTGTAGGGGGGGGTGTAATCTATAATAAGTGTAGGGGGGGTGTAATCTATAATAAGTGTAGGGGGGGTGTAATGTATAATAAGTGTAGGGGGGAGTAATCTATAATAAGTGTAGGGGGGTGTAATCTATAATAAGTGTAGGGGGGTGTAATCTATAATAAGTGTAGGGGGGGTGTAATCTATAATAAGTGTAGGGGGGTGTAATCTATAATAAGTGTAGGGGGGGGTGTAATCTATAATAAGTGTAGGGGGGTGTAATCTATAATAAGTGTAGGGGGGGTGTAATCTATAATAAGTGTAGGGGCTGTAATCTATAATAAGTGTAGGGGGGTGTAATCTATAATAAGTGTAGGGGGGGTGTAATCTATAATAAGTGTAGGGGGGTGTAATCTATAATAAGTGTAGGGGGGGTGTAATCTATAATAAGTGTAGGGGGGGTGTAATCTATAATAAGTGTAGGGGGGTGTAATCTATAATAAGTGTAGGGGGGTGTAATCTATAATAAGTGTAGGGGGGTGTAATCTATAATAAGTGTAGGGGGGGTGTAATCTATAATAAGTGTAGGGGGGTGTAATCTATAATAAGTGTAGGGGGTGTAATCTATAATAAGTGTAGGGGGGGTGTAATCTATAATAAGTGTAGGGGGGCTGTAATCTATAATAAGTGTAGGGGGGTTGTAATCTATAATAAGTGTAGGGGGGTGTAATCTATAATAAGTGTAGGGGGGTGTAATCTATAATAAGTGTAGGGGGGTGTAATCTATAATAAGTGTAGGGGGGTGTAATCTATAATAAGTGTAGGGGCTGTAATCTATAATAAGTGTAGGGGGGTGTAATCTATAATAAGTGTAGGGGGGTGTAATCTATAATAAGTGTAGGGGGCTGTAATCTATAATAAGTGTAGGGGGGTGTAATCTATAATAAGTGTAGGGGGGTGTAATCTATAATAAGTGTAGGGGGGTGTAATCTATAATAAGTGTAGGGGGGTGTAATCTATAATAAGTGTAGGGGGGTGTAATCTATAATAAGTGTAGGGGGGTTGTAATCTATAATAAGTGTAGGGGGGTGTAATCTATAATAAGTGTAGGGGGTGTAATCTATAATAAGTGTAGGGGGTGTAATCTATAATAAGTGTAGGGGGGTGTAATCTATAATAAGTGTAGGGGGGTGTAATCTATAATAAGTGTAGGGGGGTGTAATCTATAATAAGTGTAGGGGGGTGTAATCTATAATAAGTGTAGGGGGGTGTAATCTATAATAAGTGTAGGGGGGTGTAATCTATAATAAGTGTAGGGGGGTGTAATCTATAATAAGTGTAGGGGGGGTGTAATCTATAATAAGTGTAGGGGGGGTGTAATCTATAATAAGTGTAGGGGGGTGTAATCTATAATAAGTGTAGGGGGGGTGTAATCTATAATAAGTGTAGGGGGGTGTAATCTATAATAAGTGTAGGGGGGTGTAATCTATAATAAGTGTAGGGGGGTGTAATCTATAATAAGTGTAGGGGGGCTGTAATCTATAATAAGTGTAGGGGGTGTAATCTATAATAAGTGTAGGGGGTGTAATCTATAATAAGTGTAGGGGGGTGTAATCTATAATAAGTGTAGGGGGGTGTAATCTATAATAAGTGTAGGGGGGTGTAATCTATAATAAGTGTAGGGGGGCTGTAATCTATAATAAGTGTAGGGGGGTGTAATCTATAATAAGTGTAGGGGGGTGTAATCTATAATAAGTGTAGGGGGGGTGTAATCTATAATAAGTGTAGGGGGGCTGTAATCTATAATAAGTGTAGGGGGGGTGTAATCTATAATAAGTGTAGGGGGGTGTAATCTATAATAAGTGTAGGGGGGGTGTAATCTATAATAAGTGTAGGGGGGGTGTAATCTATAATAAGTGTAGGGGGGTGTAATCTATAATAAGTGTAGGGGGGTGTAATCTATAATAAGTGTAGGGGGGCTGTAATCTATAATAAGTGTAGGGGGGTGTAATCTATAATAAGTGTAGGGGGGGTGTAATCTATAATAAGTGTAGGGGGGCTGTAATCTATAATAAGTGTAGGGGGGTGTAATCTATAATAAGTGTAGGGGGGTGTAATCTATAATAAGTGTAGGGGGGGTGTAATCTATAATAAGTGTAGGGGGTGTAATCTATAATAAGTGTAGGGGGGTTGTAATCTATAATAAGTGTAGGGGGGTGTAATCTATAATAAGTGTAGGGGGGCTGTAATCTATAATAAGTGTAGGGGGGTGTAATCTATAATAAGTGTAGGGGGGTGTAATCTATAATAAGTGTAGGGGGGCTGTAATCTATAATAAGTGTAGGGGGATGTAATCTATAATAAGTGTAGGGGGGTGTAATCTATAATAAGTGTAGGGGGGGTGTAATCTATAATAAGTGTAGGGGGGGTGTAATCTATAATAAGATGTAGGGGGGTGTCATCTATAATAAGTGTAGGGGGGTGTAATCTATAATAAGTGTAGGGGGGGTGTAATCTATAATAAGTGTAGGGGGGTGTAATCTATAATAAATGTAGGGGGGTGTCATCTATAATAAGTGTAGGGGGGTGTAATCTATAATAAGTGTAGGGGGGGTGTAATCTATAATAAGTGTAGGGGGGTGTAATCTATAATAAGTGTAGGGGGGCTGTAATCTATAATAAGTGTAGGGGGGTGTAATCTATAATAAGTGTAGGGGGGTGTAATCTATAATAAGTGTAGGGGGGTGTAATCTATAATAAGTGTAGGGGGTGTAATCTATAATAAGTGTAGGGGGGTGTAATCTATAATAAGTGTAGGGGGGGTGTAATCTATAATAAGTGTAGGGGGGTGTAATCTATAATAAGTGTAGGGGGGGTGTAATCTATAATAAGTGTAGGGGGGGTGTAATCTATAATAAGTGTAGGGGGGGGTGTAATCTATAATAAGTGTAGGGGGGTGTAATCTATAATAAGTGTAGGGGGGGTGTAATCTATAATAAGTGTAGGGGGGTGTAATCTATAATAAGTGTAGGGGGGTGTAATCTATAATAAGTGTAGGGGGGTGTAATCTATAATAAGTGTAGGGGGGTGTAATCTATAATAAGTGTAGGGGGGGGTGTAATCTATAATAAGTGTAGGGGGGTGTAATCTATAATAAGTGTAGGGGGGGCTGTAATCTATAATAAGTGTAGGGGGGTGTAATCTATAATAAGTGTAGGGGGGTGTAATCTATAATAAGTGTAGGGGGGTGTAATCTATAATAAGTGTAGGGGGGTGTAATCTATAATAAGTGTAGGGGGGGGTGTAATCTATAATAAGTGTAGGGGGGGTGTAATCTATAATAAGTGTAGGGGGGGTGTAATCTATAATAAGTGTAGGGGGGGTGTAATCTATAATAAGTGTAGGGGGGGTGTAATCTATAATAAGTGTAGGGGGGGGTGTAATCTATAATAAGTGTAGGGGGGGTGTAATCTATAATAAGTGTAGGGGGGGTGTAATCTATAATAAGTGTAGGGGGGGGTGTAATCTATAATAAGTGTAGGGGGGGGTGTAATCTATAATAAGTGTAGGGGGGTGTAATCTATAATAAGTGTAGGGGGGTGTAATCTATAATAAGTGTAGGGGGGGGGGGTGTAATCTATAATAAGTGTAGGGGGGTGTAATCTATAATAAGTGTAGGGGGGGTGTAATCTATAATAAGTGTAGGGGGGTGTAATCTATAATAAGTGTAGGGGGGCTGTAATCTATAATAAGTGTAGGGGGTGTAATCTATAATAAGTGTAGGGGGTGTAATCTATAATAAGTGTAGGGGGGGGTGTGTAATCTATAATAAGTGTAGGGGGGTGTAATCTATAATAAGTGTAGGGGGGGGTGTAATCTATAATAAGTGTAGGGGGGGTGTAATCTATAATAAGTGTAGGGGGGTGTAATCTATAATAAGTGTAGGGGGGGGGGGTGTAATCTATAATAAGTGTAGGGGGGTGTAATCTATAATAAGTGTAGGGGGGGTGTAATCTATAATAAGTGTAGGGGGGTGTAATCTATAATAAGTGTAGGGGGGCTGTAATCTATAATAAGTGTAGGGGGTGTAATCTATAATAAGTGTAGGGGGTGTAATCTATAATAAGTGTAGGGGGTGTAATCTATAATAAGTGTAGGGGGGTGTAATCTATAATAAGTGTAGGGGGGGTGTAATCTATAATAAGTGTAGGGGGGGTGTAATCTATAATAAGTGTAGGGGGGTGTAATCTATAATAAGTGTAGGGGGGGTGTAATCTATAATAAGTGTAGGGGGGGTGTAATCTATAATAAGTGTAGGGGGGGTGTAATCTATAATAAGTGTAGGGGGGTGTAATCTATAATAAGTGTAGGGGGGGTGTAATCTATAATAAGTGTAGGGGGGTGTAATCTATAATAAGTGTAGGGGGGTGTAATCTATAATAAGTGTAGTAGGGGGGGTGTAATCTATAATAAGTGTAGGGGGGGGTGTAATCTATAATAAGTGTAGGGGGGTGTAATCTATAATAAGTGTAGGGGGGTGTAATCTATAATAAGTGTAGGGGGGTGTAATCTATAATAAGTGTAGGGGGCTGTAATCTATAATAAGTGTAGGGGGGGGGGTGTAATCTATAATAAGTGTAGGGGGTGTAATCTATAATAAGTGTAGGGGGAGTAATCTATAATAAGTGTAGGGGGGCTGTAATCTATAATAAGTGTAGGGGGGTGTAATCTATAATAAGTGTAGGGGGGGTGTAATCTATAATAAGTGTAGGGGGGCTGTAATCTATAATAAGTGTAGGGGGGTGTAATCTATAATAAGTGTAGGGGGGGTGTAATCTATAATAAGTGTAGGGGGGTGTAATCTATAATAAGTGTAGGGGGGTGTAATCTATAATAAGTGTAGGGGGGTGTAATCTATAATAAGTGTAGGGGGGTGTAATCTATAATAAGTGTAGGGGGGTGTAATCTATAATAAGTGTAGGGGGGTGTAATCTATAATAAGTGTAGGGGGGTGTAATCTATAATAAGTGTAGGGGGGGTGTAATCTATAATAAGTGTAGGGGGGTGTAATCTATAATAAGTGTAGGGGGGTGTAATCTATAATAAGTGTAGGGGGGTGTAATCTATAATAAGTGTAGGGGGGGTGTAATCTATAATAAGTGTAGGGGGGTGTAATCTATAATAAGTGTAGGGGGTGTAATCTATAATAAGTGTAGGGGGGGTGTAATCTATAATAAGTGTAGGGGGGGTGTAATCTATAATAAGTGTAGGGGGGTGTAATCTATAATAAGTGTAGGGGGGTGTAATCTATAATAAGTGTAGGGGGGTGTAATCTATAATAAGTGTAGGGGGGGTGTAATCTATAATAAGTGTAGGGGGGTGTAATCTATAATAAGTGTAGGGGGGCTGTAATCTATAATAAGTGTAGGGGGTGTAATCTATAATAAGTGTAGGGGGGTGTAATCTATAATAAGTGTAGGGGGGTTGTAATCTATAATAAGTGTAGGGGGGTGTAATCTATAATAAGTGTAGGGGGGTGTAATCTATAATAAGTGTAGGGGGGCTGTAATCTATAATAAGTGTAGGGGGGTGTAATCTATAATAAGTGTAGGGGGGCTGTAATCTATAATAAGTGTAGGGGGTGTAATCTATAATAAGTGTAGGGGGGTGTAATCTATAATAAGTGTAGGGGGGTGTAATCTATAATAAGTGTAGGGGGTGTAATCTATAATAAGTGTAGGGGGGGTGTAATCTATAATAAGTGTAGGGGGCTGTAATCTATAATAAGTGTAGGGGGTGTAATCTATAATAAGTGTAGGGGGGTGTAATCTATAATAAGTGTAGGGGGGTGTAATCTATAATAAGTGTAGGGGGTGTAATCTATAATAAGTGTAGGGGGGGTGTAATCTATAATAAGTGTAGGGGGGTGTAATCTATAATAAGTGTAGGGGGGGGGGGTGTAATCTATAATAAGTGTAGGGGGGTGTAATCTATAATAAGTGTAGGGGGGGTGTAATCTATAATAAGTGTAGGGGGGTGTAATCTATAATAAGTGTAGGGGGGGTGTAATCTATAATAAGTGTAGGGGGGTGTAATCTATAATAAGTGTAGGGGGGCTGTAATCTATAATAAGTGTAGGGGGGTGTAATCTATAATAAGTGTAGGGGGGTGTAATCTATAATAAGTGTAGGGGGTGTGTAATCTATAATAAGTGTAGGGGGTGTAATCTATAATAAGTGTAGGGGGGCTGTAATCTATAATAAGTGTAGGGGGGTGTAATCTATAATAAGTGTAGGGGGGTGTAATCTATAATAAGTGTAGGGGGGGTGTAATCTATAATAAGTGTAGGGGGCTGTAATCTATGAGTTTCATTGTACACTATAGTCTGTCACATGGATGTGTAATATTGTATGGGTGCCTGTCATATAATATGGGGGGGGGGGGGTCACATAAATATGAAATATTATAGGTGGCTATCATAAAGTATGGGGGTCTGTCACTTGAAGGTGTCACATAGAATAGGGGCTGTCACACAAAATAGGGGGTTGTCACATGGTATGAAGGGCTGTCACACAGAATTGGGCGCTGTCTCACAGTATGGGGGACTGTCATACAATATGAGGGGCTGTCACATACAGTGGGGATCTAAAGTTTGGGCCCCCCAGGTAAAACTCTGTATTAATGTACATAAAGAAGCCAAGGAAAGATGGAAAAATCTCCAAAAGGAACAAATTACAGATTAGACATTCTTATAATATGTCACCAAAAGTTACATTTTATTTCCATCATTTACACTTTCAAAATAACAGAAAACACAAAAATGGCGTATCTTTGCCCATTCTTCCTTACAAAAGTCTTCCAGTTCTTTGAGATTTCTGGGCTGTCTGTCACGCACTGCTCTTTTAAGGTCTATCCATAGATTTTCAATTATGTTGAGGTCAGGAGATTGTGAAGGCCATGATAAAACCTTCAGTTTGCGCCTCTTGATGTAATCCCCTGAGGATTTTGAGGTGTGTTTAGGATCATTATCCATTTGTAGAAGCCATCCTCTCTTTATCTTCCGCTTTCTCACAGATGGCATCAAGTTAGCATCCAAAATTTGCTGAAATGTTATTGAATCCATTTTTCCTTCTACTCGTGAGATGTTCCCTGTGCCACTGGCTGCAATACAACCCCAAAGCATGATTGATCCACCCCCATGCTTAACAGTTGGACAGAGGTTCTTTTCATTAAATTCTGTCCCCCTTCTTCTCCAAACGTACCTTTGCTCATTCCGGCCAAAAAGTTTCATTTTACCTCATCGGTCCACAGAACTTGTTTCCAAAATGCATCAGGCTTGTCTGTATGTTCATTTGCAAAGTTCAAACGCTGATTTTTGTGGTGAGGACGTAGAAGAGGTTTTCTTCTGATGACTCTTCCATGAAGACCATATTTGTACAAGTATCTCTTTATAGTGGAACAGTGTACCACAACTCCAGTGTCTGCCAGATCTTTCTGGAGGGATTGTGCAGTCAAACGTGGGTTTTGAATTGTTTTTCTCACAATCCTGCGAGCTGTTCTGTCTGATATTTTTCTTGGTCTTCCAGATCTTGCTTTAACTTCCACTGTTCCTGATAACTGCCATTTCCTAATTACATTCCGAATTACATTTGATGCCTTTTGGACATTTTTCCATCTTTCCTTGGCTTCTTTATGCACATTAATACTAAATTTTACCTGGGGTGCCTAAACTTTTGATCCCCACTGTAATATGGGGGCTGTCACATAGTATGGGGGGCTGTCACATAGTATGAGGGGTTATCACATAATATGGGGGGCTGTCACATAGTATGGGGGGTTGTCATATAATATGGGGGCTGTCACATAGTATGGGGTGCTGTCACATAATATGGGGGCTGTCACATAATATGGGGGGCTGTCACATAGTATGAGGGGTTATCACATAGTATGGGGGCTGTCACATAGTATGGGGGCTGTCACATAGTATGGGGGGCTGTCACATAGTATGGGGGGCTGTCACATAGTATGGTGGGCTGTCACATAGTATGGGGGCTGTCACATAATATGGGGGCTACCACATAGTATGAGGGGCTGTCACATAGTATGGGGGCTGTTACATAGTATGGGGGGTTATCACATAATATGGGGGCTGTTACATAGTATGAGGGTCTGTCACATAATATGGGGGGCTGTCACATAGTATGAGGGGTTGTCACATAGTATGAGGGGTTATCACATAATAAGGGGGGCTGTCACATAGTATGAGGGGTTATCACATAATATGGGGGCTGTCACATAGTATGAGGGGTTGTCACATAATATGGGTCTGTCACATAATATGGGGGCTGTCACATAGTATGAGGGGCTGTCAAATAGTATGGGGGGCTGTCACATAGTATGAGGGATTGTCACATAGTATGGGGGGCTGTCACATAATATGGGGGCTGTCACATAGTATGAGGGGCTGTCACATAGTATGGGGGGCTGTCACATAGTATGGGGGGCTGTCACATAGTATGAGGGGCTGTCACATAATATGGGGGCTGTCACATAATATGGGGGCTGTCTTGTAGTATGGGGGCTGTCATATAGTATGGGGGGCTGTCACATAATATGGGGGGCTGTCTTGTAGTATGGGGGGCTGTCACATAATATGGGGGGCTGTCTTGTAGTATGGGGGCTGTCACATAATATGGGGGCTGTCTTGTAGTATGAGGGGCTGTCACATAATATGGGGGCTGTCTTGTAGTATGGGGGGCTGTCACATAATATGGGGGCTGTCTTGTAGTATGGGGGGCTGTCACATAGTATGAGGGGTTGTCACATAGTATGGGGGGCTGTCACATAATATGGGGGCTGTCTTGTAGTATGGGGGGCTGTCACATAATATGGGGGCTGTCTTGTAGTATGAGGGGCTGTCACATAATATGGGGGCTGTCTTGTAGTATGGGGGGCTGTCACATAGTATGAGGGGTTGTCACATAGTATGGGGGGCTGTCACATAATATGGGGGCTGTCACATAATATGGGAGCTGTCTTGTAGTATGGGGGCTGTCACATAATATGGGGGCTGTCTTGTAGTATGGGGGCTGTCTTGTAGTATGGGGGGCTGTCACATAATATGGGGGCTGTCTTGTAGTATGGGGGGCTGTCATAGTTTGGGGGGCTGTCACATAGTATGAGGAGTTGTCTTGTAGTATGGGAGGCTGTCTTGTAGTATGGGGGTCTGTCACATAATATGGGGGCTGTCACATAATATGGGGGGCTGTCACATAGTATGGGGGGCTGTCACATAATATGGGGGCTGTCTTGTAGTATGGGGGGCTGTCACATAATATGGGGGCTGTCTTGTAGTATGGGGGGCTGTCACATAGTATGAGGGGTTATCACATAATATGGGGGGCTGTCACATAGTATGGGGGGCTGTCTTGTAGTATGGGGGGCTGTCACATAGTATAGGGGGCTGTCACATAATATGGGGGCTGTCTTGTAGTATGGGGGGCTGTCACATAATATGGGGGGCTGTCTTGTAGTATGGGGGGCTGTCACATAATATGGGGGGCTGTCACATAATATGGGGGCTGTCTTGTAGTATGGGGGGCTGTCACATAATATGGGGGCTGTCTTGTAGTATGGGGGGCTGTCACATAGTATGAGGGGTTATCACATAATATGGGGGGGCTGTCACATAATATGGGGGCTGTCTTGTAGTATGGGGGGCTGTCACATAGTATGAGGGGTTATCACATAATATGGGGGGCTGTCACATAGTATGGGGGCTGTCACATAATATGGGGACTGTCTTGTAGTATTGGGGGCTGTCACATAGTATGAGGGGCTGTCACATAATATGGGGGCTGTCACATAATATGGGGGGCTGTCACATAGTATGGGGGCTGTCACATAATATGAGGGGCTGTCTTGTAGTATGGGGGGCTGTCACATAATATGGGGGGCTGTCTTGTAGTATGGGGGCTGTCTTGTAGTATGGGGGGCTGTCACATAATATGAGGGGCTGTCTTGTAGTATGGGGGGCTGTCACATAGTATGGGGGGCTGTCACATAATATGGGGGGCTGTCTTGTAGTATGGGGGGCTGTCACATAATATGGGGGCTGTCTTGTAGTATGGGGGGCTGTCACATAATATGGGGGGCTGTCACATAATATGGGGGCTGTCTTGTAGTATGGGGGGCTGTCACCTAATATGGGGGGCTGTCACATAGTATGGGGGCTGTCACATAATATGGGGGCTGTCTTGTAGTATGGGGGGCTGTCACATAGTATGGGGGGCTGTCACATAATATGGGGGGCTGTCTTGTAGTATGGGGGTCTGTCACATAATATGGGGGCTGTCTTGTAGTATGGGGGGCTGTCACATAATATGGGGGGCTGTCTTGTAGTATGGGGGGCTGTCACATAATATGGGGGCTGTCTTGTAGTATGGGGGTCTGTCACATAATATGGGGGCTGTCACATAATATGGGGGCTGTCTAGTAGTATGGGGGGCTGTCACATAATATGGGGGCTGTCTTGTAGTATGGGGGTCTGTCACATAATATGGGGGCTGTCACATAATATGGGGGGCTGTCACATAGTATGGGGGGCTGTCACATAATATGGGGGCTGTCTTGTAGTATGAGGGGCTGTCACATAGTATGGGGGCTGTCACATAATATGGGGGCTGTCACATAGTATGGGGGGCTGTCACATAATATGGGGGCTGTCTTGTAGTATGGGGGGCTGTCTTGTAGTATGGGGGGCTGTCTTGTAGTATGGGGGGCTGTCACATAATATGGGGGGCTGTCTTGTAGTATGGGGGGCTGTCACATAATATGGGGGCTGTCTTGTAGTATGGGGGGCTGTCTTGTAGTATGGGGGGCTGTCACATAATATGGGGGCTATCTTGTAGTATGAGGGGCTGTCACATAGTATGGGGGGCTGTCACATAATATGGGGGCTGTCACATAGTATGGGGGGCTGTCACATAATATGGGGGGCTGTCTTGTAGTATGGGGGGCTGTCACATAATATGGGGGCTGTCTAGTAGTATGGGGGGCTGTCACATAATATGGGGGCTGTCACATAGTATGGGGGGCTGTCACATAGTATGGGGGGCTGTCACATAATATGGGGGCTGTCTTGTAGTATGGGGGCTGTCACATAATATGGGGGGCTGTCACATAATATGGGGGGCTGTCACATAGTATGGGGGGCTGTCACATAATATGGGGGCTGTCACATAATATGGGGGCTGTCACATAATATGGGGGCTGTCTTGTAGTATGGGGGTCTGTCACATAATATGGGGGCTGTCTTGTAGTATGGGGGGCTGTCACATAATATGGGGGCTGTCTTGTAGTATGGGGGGCTGTCACATAATATGGGGGCTGTCTTGTAGTATGGGGGGGCTGTCAAATAATATGGGGGGCTGTCACATAGTATGGGGGGCTGTCACATAATATGGGGGGCTGTCACATAATATGGGGGCTGTCTTGTAGTATGGGGGGCTGTCACATAATATGGGGGGCTGTCACATAATATGGGGGCTGTCTTGTAGTATGGGGGCTGTCACATAATATGGGGGCTGTCACATAATATGGGGGGCTGTCTTGTAGTATGGGGGTCTGTCACATAATATGGGGGCTGTCACATAATATGGGGGCTGTCTTGTAGTATGGGGGTCTGTCACATAATATGGGGGCTGTCTTGTAGTATGGGGGTCTGTCACATAATATGGGGGCTGTCTTGTAGTATGGGGGGCTGTCACATAATATGGGGGCTGTCTTGTAGTATGGGGGGCTGTCACATAATATGGGGGCTGTCTTGTAGTATGGGGGTCTGTCACATAATATGGGGGGCTGTCTTGTAGTATGGGGGGCTGTCACATAATATGGGGGCTGTCTTGTAGTATGGGGGGCTGTCACATAATATGGGGGCTGTCTTGTAGTATGGGGGGCTGTCACATAATATGGGGGCTGTCTTGTAGTATGGGGGGCTGTCACATAATATGGGGGCTGTCTTGTAGTATGGGGGGCTGTCACATAGTATGGGGGGCTGTCACATAATATGGGGGCTGTCACATAGTATGGGGGGCTGTCTTGTAGTATGGGGGGCTGTCACATAATATGGGGGGCTGTCACATAATATGGGGGCTGTCTTGTAGTATGGGGGGCTGTCTTGTAGTATGGGGGGGCTGTCTTGTAGTATGGGGGCTGTCACATAATATGGGGGGCTGTCACATAATATGGGGGCTGTCTTGTAGTATGGGGGGCTGTCACATAATATGGGGGCTGTCTTGTAGTATGGGGGGCTGTCACATAATATGGGGGCTGTCTTGTAGTATGGGGGGCTGTCACATAATATGGGGGGCTGTCACATAATATGGGGGCTGTCTTGTAGTATGGGGGGCTGTCACATAATATGGGGGCTGTCTTGTAGTATGGGGGGCTGTCACATAATATGGGGGGCTGTCACATAATATGGGGGCTGTCTTGTAGTATGGGGGTCTGTCACATAATATGGGGGCTGTCTTGTAGTATGGGGGGCTGTCACATAATATGGGGGCTGTCTTGTAGTATGGGGGGCTGTCACATAATATGGGGGCTGTCTTGTAGTATGGGGGGCTGTCACATAATATGGGGGCTGTCTTGTAGTATGGGGGTCTGTCACATAATATGGGGGCTGTCTTGTAGTATGGGGGTCTGTCACATAATATGGGGGCTGTCTTGTAGTATGGGGGGCTGTCAGGCGTTGCCCTGTAGTCAGGGGCCATTCATGTGCGGTTTTAGGGTCCATTCCCGCGGTAATATCCTGTAGGGGTAAGGAGCGGGTGCGGGGCACGGTCGGGGCCCCCGGCTGAGGTAGCGGGGAGTCGCTGTGCCGGGGGAGGGGGCGGAGGAGGAGGGGCGGCCGCTCCGTCTCTCTCTCCCCCTCTCTCTTCCTCTGCAGAAACGGCAGCTGCCAACAGAGAGCAGTCGGTGCGGCTTCAGCATGTGCCCCCCCGGCTCCGCCACAGATCCAGCCTGGGGGCCCCGGAGCCCACCCTACTGACCGCGCCAGGCGAGCCCTGCACAGCAGAATGGGGATCAGGTAATAGCCCCCCAAGAGCAGAGAGGATCAGGGGGAGGATACAGAGATCCCACTGCACTGGAGAGACCCCTCTGCACTGGAGACACAGGAGGCTGCACCCCATCATTGGACACAGTGCCCCCCATCATCCCTGGAGACAGCTCCTCCAATCACAGCCCCCTCACCAGAGGAGACGAGCCCCCCGCATCATCACCGGTAATCCGAGACGTCCCCCTCCCCAATCTTTATTGGAAACCACCCCCCAATCTGTGAGCCGAGACCCCCCCCCCAACCCCTAAGGCAAGACCCCCAACCCTGGAGTGGAGACGACTACTTCGATTACACAGCCCCCCCCCCCAATCCCTATAGACAAGCCCCCCATCTTTATAGACAGTGATCACTCTACTAGAGAACACATCACTGTAGAGAGACCCCCCCCCCCCAAACTACTAGAGACCCCCCAACCATCTTTGCACCCAGCCTTTAATAATAAGACTCTTCTGAAACTCGCCGGACAGGACCACCCCAAGCCTTGGCACGGACCCCCGTATCTCTGGTGGACGAGGCCTTCTCTAGAGGATTAACCTGGAACCTTTATTTCTGGTCGTCAATGGTCAATGAAAGCCGGAGGATGTATATCCCCGAGGGAGACCACCAAGGTGAGAGGTCCAAGACCACCATGCTCCATCCTCATCTCCATCTCATGTGTGGCCCAGAGCTCCACAGGTCACTGGTCCTTGTAGTTGTCATTATCTTCACCCATTTGGGGGGGGGGGGGGGGGTTGTCCAGGGTGTCGAATCCACAGGTCCAGGTCCAGGTGGCTGAAATTTAGGGGGTTGTTTGGATGCTGCATCCTCCACCCTCACAGTAGTTTGGAGGCCACCTCTAGCCGAGGGCCTGCTGCTGGATGATGGTGGTTGTGGTTTTAGGCCTGGTCCGGTTGGCAGAGGTGGTCACTGTGTAAGGTCCGTGGATATTATGTGGCCATAGAGTTGGTGGTCACAATGGGCATCCACTATCGCCCTTTGGGACCACACTTTCCTCTTCCATCAAGTCTCCCTCGGGTTGCTGCCGTAGTGACTGGGACTCGGTGGTTTGGGTACATGGGGACGTTATGTAACTGCATCTACATAACCCTCAGTGCTTTCTCCAGCTGCCGGGGGTTGAGTAACCCCTTAGTGCCCGCAGCAGCCCCCTCTCACCCCCCTCCCCATAAATAGGGAGTGTGCGGACGGTGAAGGGAGGGCCACCACAGATAACATTATCCAGAGACACCTGGGTGATTTCCAGATTTGGAAATACTCACTACCCCTCAGCTATGAAGACACAGAACAGGGGCCTGCGGAGTTAACCCTTTCCTTTATCCCACCCATTACCTTATTCTAGCTCAGTGGTGACCAAAGGCAGGGGCACCATGCCCCCTATTATAGTTCAACTCTGAGCAAATGATAAAGGCAGCTCAAGGTTCTGTTAGAATGTTTTGTTTTATAATTTGTTGCAGTTTCTTTGTGTTTCTTAGAATTGTATTAGTTTGTTGCAGTTTATTCGTATCTGTATCGCAGTCCCCGGGGAGGGTGGATGCTGAGTAGGGACCACACGCTGCGGGGCGAAGGCTTCGTGTACGGATCACTGCTGGGGTCGATGACCTCATGTCTGTTTTGCAGGCGGATCATAATACTGAGAGAGGAAGAAATAGATGCGCGGGTTATTACAGTCCGGAGCAAAACATTAGGGTACAAGAAAACAATGGCGGCACAAATAATCGCCACATTTACAGAAACTGCGCAACCTGGTCATACATAGGAGAAGGAACGGCAGAGGCTTATTCACAGGTCAGGAATGGCGCACAGGTATCAGGTCAACGGGGGTCAATGTGTTGCAAAGTGTCGCAGACGGCTCCAGAATGGTATACGTCCTAAAAAACAATCCACCAATGTGTTCGTACGGGGAGGAACCAGCGCAGGGGTCGTTGATTTTCCTTTGTAATTAGCAGAATGCATCTGATGGGGAGGACGTGGACGACGGTGCTGACGCCATCGCCGGAATTTATAACCTTAATTTTAGATCTTGCAGCAGAAAATTCTGACCTTTGAGTCGGCGTGCGTCGTATTAATCCCCGAGTCCAGGAGGAAGGCCGAGGACGCTGAGCGAGAATCGGGGAGTTTTTTAAATTTTATTTATCAATATAGAAACTTAAAAAAATAAAAAATAAATTGAAGTCCAACCTGGAGAAGAATTATAACTCATCATCATTTTACTGCATCCCATAGCAACAATAGGGATACAGTAAAATGATCGGTCCCCCTGGGATACAGTAAAATGTTTGGTTGCTATTGGATGCAGTAAAATTATTGGTCCCCCAGGATACAGTAAAATGTTTGGTTGCTATAGGATACAGTAAAATTATCGGTCCCCCTGGATACAGTAAAATGTTTGGTTGCTATGGGATACAGTAAAATTATCGGTCCCCCAGGATACAGTAAGATGTTTGGTTGCTATAGGATGCAGTAAAATTATCGGTCCCCCAGGATACAATAAAATGTTTGGTTGCTATTGGATGCAGTAAAATTATCAGTCCCCCTGGATACAGTAAAATGTTTGGTTGCTATAGGATGCAGTAAAATTATCGGTCCCCCAGGATACAGTAAAATGTTTGGTTGCTATAGGATACAGTAAAATTATCAGTCCCCCTGGATACAGTAAAATGTTTGGTTGCTATAGGATGCAGTAAAATTATCGGTCCCCCTGGATGCAGTAAAATGTTTGGTTGCTATAGGATGCAGTAAAATTATCAGTCCCCCTGGATACAGTAAAATGTTTGGTTGCTATGGGATGCAGTAAAATTATCAGTCCCCCAGGATACAGTAAATTGTTTGGTTGCTATTGGATGCAGTAAAATTATCAGTCCCCCAGGATACAGTAAAATGTTTGGTTGCTATAGGATGCAGTAAAATTATCGGTCCCCCAGGATACAGTAAAATGTTTGGTTGCTATAGAATGCAGTAAAATTATCGGTCCCCCTGGATACAGTAAAATGTTTGGTTGCTATAGGATGCAGTAAAATTATCGGTTCCCCAGGATACAGTAAAATGTTTGGTTGCTATGGGATACAGTAAAATTATCGGTCCCCCTGGATGCAGTAAATTGTTTGGTTGCTATAGGATGCAGTAAAATTATCGGTCCCCCAAGATACAGTAAAATGTTTGGTTGCTATTGGATGCAGTAAATTGTTTGGTTGCTATGTAATGCAATATAATGGTTGCTATGGGATGCAGTAACATTTCCTGTTGCCCTGGGATACAGTAAAATATTCAGTTGGTATGGAATGTAGCAAAATGCTTTGTTGCTATGGAGTGCAGTAACATGTTGCTATGGGGTGCAGCAGTATATTTGGTTAGTAGGGGACACACTAACGTTTTGTTGCTATGGGACACAGTATTGTTGGTTACTAGGGGATGCAGTAACATTTTGTTGCTATGGGACATAAGTAGTAACATTTTGTTGCTATGGGACAGATTAGTATTTTTGGTTGCTAGGGGATGCAGTAACCTTTTTTGCTGACTTGTAATGAAGAAAATGTTTTGTTGTTATGGGATGGTGTATTTTTTTTTTGCTGACCTTGGATACAGTAACACTTTTGGTTGCCATGGGATGCATAAATTCTGGTTGTTAGGGAATGCAGTAAAAAAGAGAAAAAGGGGGTTGCTATGGAATGTAACGTAATTTTTGGTTACTATGCAAAGCAGTAGAATGTTTTGTTACTATAAGATACAGTAGCATTTTTTTTTTGCTATAGGATGCAGTGAAAGGTTTTGGTGATAAGGAACGCAGTTACGTTTTTGTTGCTATGGAATACAGTAACATTCTGTTGCTATGGAATACAGTAACATTCTGTTGCTATGGAATACAGTAACATTCTGTTGCTATGGAATACAGTAACATTCTGTTGCTATGGAATACAGTAACATTCTGTTGCTATGGAATACAGTAACATTCTGTTGCTATGGAATACAGTAACATTCTGTTGCTATGGAATACAGTAACATTCTGTTGCTATGGAATACAGTAACATTCTGTTTACTATCAGTTCTAGGTGTAAATTAAGTTATATAAACTTATAGAAAATGTCAAAATGTTTTAAAATAATAGAAATTAAATAATAAATAAATTAAATAATATATAAAAAATGACTATTCCTTCCTGTCCATGTTGCCATTTTTTTTTTGAAAACTAATGAGGGATTCGGACGGATGACAGTTTTTTTTCTCTCCTCCATCGTTCGCCATATAGCGAGGAGCGCCGGAATGCAGAAACTTTTTCTACTGTAATGAGTGAGCGTTACCGTGGTAACTGATATAGTTTAATATCGCAGGGTTAAGATGACGTAACCTGCGGGAAAATGTTTAACGAATGCGGAAAAAAAGTGACGAGAAGAGATAACGAAAAAAATGTCTAGGCCTAAAAAGTAAATAAAATATTATTAAAGAAATATTATATGAAATATTATAAAAAAAAAAAAAAATCTTTAGATTTGCAGAAGCCATTTTAGCACTTGCACTGCGGGGCAGAACAGAAGGGGCGGCGGGCCACCTGTTATACCGCTTGCTCGTGCCCCAGGGGGGTCATTTATCATGTGACCCGTAATAAAGAGAAAGAGAACGAGCGCCTCGTCAGCCCCGTCCCGGCCGGAAACCTGCAGAAAAATATACTTTCATTTCAGCTGGAAATATTTATAATGTTGAGTCGAAAAAGCAGATTTTATTTTAAAAAAAAATGTTTTTTGTGATTTGCGTACAGATCCTATAGGAGACATCACCCACAGCGAGATTTCCTTCTACTTTTTTTTTCACACCCCCGGTGTTGCTTGGATACACAGATTCCTCGGAGCAGGAATAGAATCGTGCTGAAACAAAAAGTTCTAGAATTATTTAAATCCTATACTGTATGGGTTATGTAACTGGGGGGAGGACTGCGAATCAATCTTTGTCGTAAGGGGAGGGTTAGATTTATTGACTGCCTGAGGAAAAAGAAGCATAGGGGGGTATTATTGGAGTTAAATAGTGACCTGTCCCTTTAAATGTATTCCCTGTAATAATTGCCTTAACAATTAGAAAGCTATAATCAGTGTCAGCTGGTCATGCGCGCCATTTAGCAGAGCTGAAAGAGGTCAAAGGACACTTCCCTGCAGCGGGGTAGAGCAGTCACATGACACTTCCCTGATGTTGTCCAAGGGGTCACATGATTCCTCCCTTCACTGGGTTGAAACGGTCACATGACACTTCCATGCAGTTGGTTGGAAAAGTCACATGACACTTTCCTGCAGCAGAGGGTTGAAACAGTCACATGACACTTCCCTGCTGCGGGTTCAAACAGTCACATGACACTTCCCTTCAGCGGTTAGGAACAGTCACATGACACTTCCCTTCAGCGGTTAGGAACAGTCACATGACACTTCCCGGCAATGAATAGGAGGGATAAATGATACTTCTTTCCTGCATTGGTCAAAAGGGTCACATGACTTCTTGCAGTAAGTTGGAGGAGTCACATAACAATTCTTTGCAGCAGATTAGATGGGTCATATGATACTTCCCTGCAGCAGGTTGGAGGACTCACATGACACTTCCCTGAAGCCGGTCGTAGGAGGTCACATGCCACTTCACTGCACTAAGTTGGAGGGATCACATGACACTTCCTACGACACGGTGGAGTCACATGACACTTCCCCGCAACTAATCTGAGGGGGTCAATGATACTTCTCTGCCGCGGGTGTAAGGAGTCACATGAAACTTCCCTGCAGTCTCTTATTGTAGGGGTCACATGGTACTTCCCTGCAGTCTCTTATTGTAGGGGTCACATGGTCCTTCCCTGCAGCAGATCAGAGAGGTCACATGTAACTTTCCTGCAGTCTCTTATTGTAGGGGTCACATGATACTTCCCTGCAGTCTCTTATTGTAGGGGTCACATGATACTTCCCCGCAGCAGGTCGGAGAGGTCACATGTAACTTTCCTGCAGCAGGTCAGAGAGGGTTCATGTAATACTTCCCTGCAGCTCCTCATGGGCGAGGTTTACTTCCACGACCTACTGACAATAAGCTCCACCCACTCCTTTCCCTCCTCATACTGGCAGGCCATTTCATTCTCATTCCTTTGCACAGACCCTTCCGTTACGGTTGGCGTCTCTAATTTTTGGCGCGGCTCCTTTAGTAGAGGGAGGACAGAGGATCAGCGGCTCGGTGATGATTACAGATTCGGCTGTGATTAATTACGGATATTTACCAAACATGACATATCGGAAAGGCACAGATCCGGATGCGCTATATTAGGCCGCGTAGGGGGACATGCCTATCGGACAACCAGATGTTTTCCGTGATGCGTGAAAAAAATTGTGTCCGAAAGATTAATCGTATGGCGGTGTAGTGCCATATTTTGTGTTTTGGCGTAGCTAATGGAGATGAAGTTTGTCTCCTTTAGAAACGCTGCTCAGGTGAACGCGGGCTATTACTCCCTGTTATCTGCCAAATCAGGCTTGTCACGAAACTACAACTCCCAGCATGCTAAGAATTGTAGTTTTGCGTCTTCGCGGTAATGTCAAGAGGCGAATGGGAAGCTGGACGCCATGACAGCGAAGACTCGGTTGTCATCTGATCAGTACATATGGCGGCCATGATGTGTTTCCAGGAGCTGAAGTTTTCTCTTTACTCTCAGTGTCAGGAAGATTTATGGCAGGGCTGCGTACCAGATGTGTAAGGGGCCTCTATCCTATAGACTTTACTGCGGGCGGAATTAACCCCTGCTGTTTGCAGCGTTTTCCTACTAAAGACTTCATTAAAGAGGTACTCCGGGGAACTAAACCCATAGCCCATCCTTTCCCTCTGACCAACCTATGTATTTGTCTAAATATCATTCATTAGCTATATAGAGTAGTTTCCCTCTTTCGGATGTCACTTACATGCAGCAAGTGAAAGAAAAACATAATTTTTAGATCCACTTTGTCTCCTCAGTGAGACCTATCCCCCCCCTTAAGACAACACCACCTGATTCCTGTCTGATTTCTGTATGATCTAGAGCTCTGGCTGTACATCCATACCTCCCCTCCCTGTGTGAGGAGCTTGTGAGCGGTGAGAGAAGAGCAGTGAAGATTCTCACTCACAACTGAGCACATAGCTGCTGTTTTTCTGATGAAAATCTAATCACTGACTTCTGCTATTCAGAGCACAGCATGATTTATTGCTGGGGGAAAGATAGTCTGAAAGAAAAGACATGTACAGTGTATGAGTTGCAGTGTCAACATGCACACAGATAGTGAAAGCAGTTGGCTGGCAGCCATTACACAGAGCTGCACTGACTTCTGGGAGTTGTAGTCTGTGCTGCAAACAAGAAAAAAGTATTTAGGAGACATCAGGGCCAAAGGAGTTGCAAAAACCACATGAATAACTACAGGGGACACAGAACAGGTATTGTGGCTTTGGGGCATTTTTATGTTTCTTACGGTAACTTTCCTGGTGTACCCCTTTAATTTCACACCAAACCTAGGGGTTGACTGTTGTTTACCCCACGCTCATAGGGGTCTAGAAGCTAAAATATACAGAGCTGTTTGCAGGGTTCTTATACTTTAGAGCTGCTTTACCTTCACCAAAAAATCTTGGGTTGACCACAGTTAACCACACAAAGAACTTTCCTCCAAGTAAAGAGGAGATATGAGGAGTTGTTTTTAGGGCTTTCCTACCAAAGACTGTTTTACCCCCCATCCAAGACCTTTGGAGAGAAGCTTTATGATATCTCCCTGCAGCAGGTCAGAGAAGTTACATGAAACTTCCCTGCAGCACCTCATGGGCGGGGTTTACTTTGACCATGAGGAGTTTTGGTAACTGGAGTTAAAGGGGTACTCCACTGGAAAGCATTTTTTTTTAATCAACTGGTGCCAGAAAGTTAAACAGATTTGTAAATTACTTCTATTAAAAAAATCTTAATCCTTCCAGTACTTATTAGCTGCTATTTGCACCACAGGAAGTTATTTTCTTTTTGAATTTTATTTCTGTCCGACCACAGTGCTCTCTGCTGACATCTCTGTCCATTTTAGGAACTCTCCAGAGTAGGAGAAAATCCTCTTAGCAGAAAGTACTGTGGTCAGACAGAGAGGAAATTCAAAAGGAAAATAAATTCCTGTGTAGCTGATAAGTACTGGAAGGATTAAGATTTTTTAATAGAAGTAATTTACAAATATATTTAACTTTCTGGCACCAGTTGATTTAACCCCTTAAGGACCCAAAAATTTTATTTTTGCATTTTCATATTTTCCACTAGCCTTCTAAAAATCATAACTCTCTTATATTTCCATCCACAGACCCATATGAGGACTTGTTTTTTGCGTCACCAATTGTACTTTGTAATGACATCACTTATTTTACCACAAAATGTACGGCGCAACCAAACAAATATTATTTATGTGGGAAAATTGAAAAGAAAACCGCAATTTAGCATATTTTGGAAGGTTTTGTTTTCACGCTGTACACTTTCCGGTAAAAATGACATATTTTCTTTATTCTGTGGGTCAATACGATTAAAATGATCCCCATGATTATATTCTTTTCTATAATTGTACCGCTTAAAAAAAATCTCAAACCATTTTAACAAAATTAGTATGTTTGAAATTGCCCTATTTTGACCACCTATAACTTTCTAATTTTTCCATATATGGGGTTATATGAGGGCTCATTTTTTGCGCCATGATCTGCAGTTTTTATCAGTACCACTTTTGCTTAGATTTTACTTTTAATACATTTTTGATTAATTTTTTTGGGAATAAAATGTGACAAAAAAGCAGCAATTTTGGACTTTAAAAAAATATATTTTACTTTTACGCCGCTCACCGTACGGGATAATCAACAATATATTTTAATAGCTCAGACTTTTACGCACGCGGCGATACCAAATATGTGTATTAATTCTTTTTTTTACGCTTTTTTGGGGGGTAAAATGGGAAAAACTGACATTTAACTTTTTTATTGGGGGAGGGAATTTTTCAAATTTTTTCACTATTTTATTTTACATTTTTTTACTTTTTTTTTTTTTTTTTACACTTTTTATGTCCCCATAGGGGACTATTCATAGCAATTAGTTGATTGCTAATACTGTTCAGTGCTATGTCCTATACATAGCACTGATCAGTATTATCGGTTGCTCGATCGCAGACCAGAGCAGAAGACCCCGGGAGATGGCCGGAGCCAGGTGAGGGGACCTCCGGCCGCCATGCTGGACGATGGGTGATGCAGTGATCTGTATTGATCATGGCATCTGAGGGGTTAATGGCGGACATCCGCACGATCGCGGATGTCCGCCATTACCGGCGGGTCCCTAGCTGCTGATAGCAGCCGGGACCTGCCACGCATGACCACTCCGGTGCTCGCGATGATGGCGGTGCGTAAATGTACGTCATGGTGCGTTAAGTACCACGTCACCACAACGTACATTTATGTCCATTGTCATTAAAGGGTTAAAAAAGAATGTTTTCCAGTGGAGTAGCCCTTTAACCTCAGGGATAGGAGCCTAGAAGCTGAGATATTAGGGTCTGTTTGCAGGATTTTCCTACACTGCTTTACTTCCCCCAAACCCAGGGGGCTATTGCTATTTACCCCTGTATACCATTGTTCACAGGGGTCTAGAAGCTGAGATATACAGAGCTGTTTGCAGGGATGTCATGAGAGCTGCTTTAGGTCCACCCGAAACTGAACAGTGAGTGAAGTTAAAGGGGTACTCCGGTGAAAACCTTTTTTCTTTTAAATCAACTGGTGGCAGAAAGTTAAACATATTTGTAAATTACTTCTATTAAAAAATCTTAATCCTTCCTGTACTTATTAGCTGCTGAATGCTACAGAGGAAATTCCTTTCTTTTTGGAACACAGAGCTCTCTGCTGATATCACGAGCACAGTGCTCTCTGCTGACATCTCTGTCCATTTTAGCAACCGTGCATAGCAGATGTATGCTAAGGGCAGCATGGTGGCTTAGTGGTTAGCACTGCTGCCTTGCAGTGCTGGGGACTTGGGTTCAAATCCCACTAAGGACAACAATAAATAAAGCGTTATTATTATTATAATAACGTCGGCAGAGAGAACTGTGCTCGTGATGTCATCAGAGAGCATTCCAAAAAGAAAAGAATTTCCTCTGTAGTATTCAGCAGCTAATAAGTACAGGAAGGATTAAGATTTTTTAATAGAAGTAATTTACAAATATGTTTAACTTTCTGCCACCAGTTGATTTAAAAGAAAAAAGGTTTTTACCGGAGTACCCCTTTAAAGTGTGCCTGTCACTAGCAAAAAGGTTTTATACAATGTAGAAAATAACATTAGTCATGGCAGTAAATGTCGTCCCCCCTGAAATGTTTCTATATAATGAAGTATTTCTCACAGGAAAGGATTGCAGTAACACAGGTTTATTCCCTCTGTGTATATATATATATAGATCTCCTCTCCTCTGTATATATATATATATATATATATATATATATATATATATATATAGATCTCCTCTCCTCTGTATATATATATATAGATCTCCTCTCCTCTGTATATATATATATATCTCCTCTCCTCTGTGTATATATATAGATCTCCTCTCCTCTGTATATATATATAGATCTCTTCTCCTCTGTATATATATATATAGATCTCCTCTCCTCTGTATATATATATATATATATATATATATATATATATATATATATATATATATAGATCTCCTCTCCTCTGTATATATATATATATTGCAGTAACACATGTTTTGCTATACACATGTTTATTCCCTTTGTGTGTATTGGAACTAAACCAAAAAAGGAGGAAAAAAAAGCAAATTGGACATAATGTCACCAAACTCCAAAAATGGTCCGGACAAAATTATTGGCCCCTTAACTTAATATTTGGTTGTACACCCTTTGGAAAAAATTACTGAAATCAGTGTCTTCCTATAACCATCAATAAGCTCCTTACACCTCTCAGCAGGAATGTTGGACCACTCTTCCTATAACCATCAATAAGCTTCTTACACCTCTCAGCCGGAATGTTGGACCACTCTTCCTATAAGCATCAATAAGCTTCTTACACCTCTCAGCCGGAACGTTGGACCACTCTTCCTATAACCATCAATAAGCTTCTTACACCTCTCAGCCGGAATGTTGGACCACTCTTCCTATAACCATCAATAAGCTTCTTACACCTCTCAGCCGGAATGTTTGACCAATCTTCCTACAACCATCAATAAGCTTCTTACACCTCTCAGCCGGAATGTTGGACCACTCTTCCTATAACCATCAATAAGCTTCTTACACCTCTCAGCCGGAATGTTGGACCACTCTTCCTTTGCAAACTGCTCCCGGTCTCTTATTGGACGGCGCCTTTTCCCAGCAGTAATTATAAGATCTCTCCACAGGTGATCAATGGGATTTAGATCTGGACTCATTGCTGACACTTCAGAACTCTCCAGCGCTTTGTTGTCGTCCATTTCTGGGGCTTTTTGACGTATATTTGGGGTCATTGTTCTGCTGGAAGACCCAAGATCTCGGACACAAACCCAGCTTTCTGACACTGGGCTGTACAGTGCGACCCAAAATCCATTGGTAATCCTCAGATTTCATGATGTCTTGTACACATTCAAGGCCCCCAGTGCCAGAGGCAGCAAAACAACCCAAAACATCACTGACCTCCCCCATATCTCACTGTAGGTACTGTGTTCTTTTCTTTGTAGGCCTCATTCCATTTTTAGTAAACAGTAGAATGATTTGCTTTTCCAAAAAGATCTATCTTGTCTCATCTGTCCGCAAGGTGTTTTCCCAGAAGGATTTTGGTTACTCAAGTTCATTTTGGCAAAATGTAGTCTTGCTTTTTTATGTCTCTGTGTCAGCAGTGGGGTCCTCCTGCGTCTCCTCCATAGTGGGGTCCTCCTGGGTCTCCTCCATAGTGGGGTCCTCCTGGGTCTCCTCCATAGTGGGGTCCTCCTGGGTCTCCTCCATAGTGGGGTCCTCCTGGGTCTCCTCCATAGTGGGGTCCTCCTGGGTCTCCTCCATAGTGGGGTCCTCCTGGGTCTCCTCCATAGTGGGGTCCTCCTGGGTCTCCTCCATAGTGGGGTCCTCCTGGGTTTCCTCCATAGTGGGGTCCTCCTGGGTCTCCTCCGTAGTGGGGTCCTCCTGGGTCTCCTCCATAGTGGGGTCCTCCTGGGTCTCCTCCATAGTGGGGTCCTCCTGGGTCTCCTCAATAGTGGGGTCCTCCTGGGTCTCCTCCATAGTCGGGTCCTCCTGGGTCTCCTCCATAGTGGGGTCCTCCTGGGTCTCCTCCATAGTGGGGTCCTCCTCGGTCTCCTCCATAGTGGGGTCCTCCTAGGTCTCCTCCATAGCATTTCATTTAAATGTGGACGGATAGTTCGCGCTGACACTGATGCTCCCTGAGCCTGCAGGACATCTTGAATATCTTTGGAACTTGTTTGGGGCTGCTTATCCACCCTCCGGTCTATCCTGCGTTGACACCTTTCATCAATTTTTCTCTTCCGTCCACGCCCAGGGAGATTATCTACAGTGCCATGGGGTGTAAACTTCTTGATAATGTTGCGCACTGTGAACAAAGACAAATCTAGATCTCTGGAGATGGACTTGTAACCTTGAGATTGTTGATATTTTTCACAATTTTGGTTCTCAAGTCCTCAGACAGTTCTCTTCTCCTCTTTCTGTTGTCCATGCTTAGTGTGACACACACAGACACAATGCAAAGACTAAGTGAACTTCTCTCCTTTTTATCTGCTTTCAGGTGTGATTTGTATATTGCCCACACCTGTTACTTGCCCCAGGTGAGTATAAAGGAACATCACAGGCTGGAAACAATCTTGTCTTTCCACAATTTTGAAAGGGGACAATAATTTTGTCCGGCCCATTTTTGGAGTTTGGTGACATTATGTCCAATTTTCTTTTTTTCCTCCTTTTTTGGTTTAGTTCCAATACACACAAAGGGAATAAACATGTGTATAGCAAAACCTGTGTTACTGCAATATATATATATATATATATATATATATATATACAGAGGAGAGGAGATCTATATATACACAAAGGGAATAAACCTGTGTTACTGCAATATATATGTATACAGAGGAGAGGAGATCTATATATATATATATATATATATATACAGAGGAGAGGAGATCTATATATATATATATATATATATATATATATATATACACACACACAAAGGGAATAAACATGTGTATAGCAAAACCTGTGTTACTGCAATATATATATACAGAGGAGAGGAGATCTATATATATATATATATATACAGAGGAGAGGAGATCTATATATATATATATATATACAGAGGAGAGGAGATATATATATATATATATATATATACACACAAAGGGAATAAACATGTGTATAGCAAAACCTGTGTCACTGCAATCCTTTCCTGTGAGAAATACTTCATTTTCTAGAAAAATTTCAGGGGTGCCAACATTTATGGCCATGAGCGGGGCTCTGTACACTGAGGACAAGCGGGGCTCTGTACACTGAGGACAAGAGGGGCTCTGCACACTGAGGACAAGCAGGGCTCTGCACACTGAGGACAAGCAGGGCTCTGCACACTGAGGACAAGCAGGGCTCTGCACACTGAGGACAAGCAGGGCTCTGCACACTGAGGACAAGCAGGGCTCTGCACACTGAGGACAAGCAGGGCTCTGTACACTGAGGACAAGCAGGGTTCTGTACACTGAGGACAAGCGGGGCTCTGTACACTGAGGACAAGAGGGGCTCTGCACACTGAGGACAAGCAGGGCTCTGCACACTGAGGACAAGCAGGGCTCTGCACACTGAGGACAAGCAGGGCTCTGTACACTGAGGACAATCAGGGCTCTGTACACTGAGGACAAGCAGGGTTCTGCACACTGAGGACAAGCAGGGCTCTGCACACTGAGGACAAGCGGGGCTCTGTACACTGAGGACAAGCGGGGCTCTGTACACTGAGGACAAGCAGGGTTCTGCACACTGAGGACAAGCAGGGCTCTGCACACTGAGGACAAGCGGGGCTCTGTACACTGAGGACAAGCGGGGCTCTGTACACTGAGGACAAGCGGGGCTCTGTACACTGAGGACAAGCAGGGTTCTGTACACTGAGGACAAGCGGGGCTCTGTACACTGAGGACAAGAAGGATTCTGTACACTGAGGACAAGCGGGGCTCTGTGCAATGAGGACAAGCAGGGCTCTTTACACTGAGGACAAGTGGGGCTTTGTACACTGAGGACAAGCGGGGCTCTGTACACTGAGGACAAGCGGGGCTCTGTACACTGAGGACAAGCGGGGCTCTGTACACTGAGGACAAGCGGGGCTCTGTACACTGAGGACAAGCAGGGCTCTGTACACTGAGGACAAGCAGGGCTCTGTACACCGGTTCTTATACTATATAGCTGCTTTATCTCCACCCAAAATGTAGGGATGACCACAGTTAACCCCACAATGAACTTTTCTCCATGTAAAGCTGAGATATATGGAGCTGTTTGCAGTGTTGTCATGCTGGAGAGCTACTTGACTTCCACCAAAACCTAAGGGGTGACTGCTGTTTACTCCTGTATACCAAGCTTATAGGGGTCCAGAATCTGAGATATGAGGAGCTGTTTGCCGGGATGCCATTAGAACTGCTTTAGTGACTGAAGTTAACCCCAGTATACTACAGCTAAAACAAAGGAAAGCGCTCCATAGTGTGATGAGGCGGATTTCCGCGAAACGCGTTGCATTGTGGGTAATAAACCTATCTATCTCACCTGAGATCCATGCGCCCTGCTTGATCCTGTGCCAGTATATTACAGTCATAGGAGTCTACAAGCTGAGATATTAGGAGATGTTTGTAGGTCTACTTTTACATCTAAAACCTAGGGGGCGACTGCTGTTTACCTCTGTATACCACGATCAAAGGGGTCTAGAAGCTGCGATAAGAGGTCCTGTTTGCAATGTTCTTGTACTAAAAAGCTGCTTTAGGGATAACCACAGTTAACCCCAAAATAAACGTCATGCATAGCCTTTTGCGGTGTTGTCAAACTGGGGAGCTACTTTACTTCCACCCAAAATCTAGGGGGCGACTGCTGTTTACCCTGTATACCATGGGGGGTCCGAAGCTGAGATATGAAGAACTGTTTGCAGGGTTCTCACACCGGCGACACAGATGGATCTAGGATTGATCGTGAGTGACTGATCAGGTGTTGCGGATCAGAACCAACCCTTTACCCTACGCAGCACGTGACCCCCCTCCCCCCACACCTGAACATAATGTCGATTCTGTAGAACTGACTTACTATCTTTATTTTGTTGTTGTGGCCTGGCCCTTTAAGAGTTAAAGAAGCATACCCGAGCGAACGATTGACGCCGCGCAGATGCTGCAGAAGCTCTTTAGCAATGATTAACCTGCTCGGCAGCGGATGATTGACGCCTCTGTTTACCCGAGGTGATTCGTAGCCGGGTCGTCGTTTTTGGTTTTTTTTGATGGATCTGTGTGATTATCCGCCTCACCATTGTGCGGATCGGAGACTCGCAGAGACATCTGTGCGAGGCGAAGAATTAATTGCTTAGCGGTGGGAAGCAACGAAAATTCACACGCTGCAGTGCAGCCGGCGAGCAGAACATGTGTCCTGAGTGAAGTGGGTCACGCTCCGCGCTCCGCATGTTCCGTGGCTGCATTGCAGTGAGCTCCACAGTCGCCCAGGGACGGGAGCGGCGCACAGCTGCATGGAATCCGCCACCACCGCCGCCGCCCGTCCCTGCTAATCACTACTCCCTTCCCCCTCTGTAAATAATTGCCCCATTATCTCTTCTTCAGTCACTGTCAGGGGTAAATATTATCGCAGCTTCCCAGTACATTAGCGCGCTAGCCCTTTAAGAAGCACGCGCCGGGAGATATTGGAGCATCCGACGCTGCGCTCGTCGATAGTAACATCCAAGCTCTATGGTAACCAGGAGTCAGTGCCTCCTCTCGATCTGCAGTGGTTATGTAATTCCCAGGCAGTGGATCAGGGCAGTGTTCCAAATCAGCGTTGGAAAAAAATGTCGCCCCCCCCCAATTTCCGAATCTTTAGGAATCATTTCCATTATTCTCCCATTGGAAGAAAAAAAAAAAATTTGCTCTTGTGCATTTTTATTATTATTTTTTTTATAAATTTCATATATATATATATTTTTTTTTTCTTGGCGATTGCGTTTACGGTAAAGCGAGGCGAGCGCCAGGAAATGTCATCCACTCTGAGTCACGGGAAAGAGGAGGAGGAGGAGTCTTTAAAGGGCTCTGACCTTGGAAAGGTCATTGGATTGGGGAACTACTAGTCCCAGCATTGCTTGCAGACTCGAGTTGCTTTGTGTTCTATCTGTCGCTGAGAAAGTGAGATGGGACAGTCACCCATCTTTCCCTGATCACTGAAAGACAAATGTTCCGAGTTACCCCCTTTTATTGCTTTACAACAGTGTTTTCCTGTTACAAAACTACAACTCCCAGCATGCCCGGACAGCCTGAAAGGCTGTCCGGGCATGCTGGGAGTTGTAGTTTTGCAACAAATGGAGGCGCACTGGTTGGGAAAAGCTGGGTGAGAAGTCATAGGTGCAGGTGTAGGTGCACTGATTTTATACACGTTTTGATGGCTAGTACACATTAATGTGAAATTTAACTTCAGAAATCCATTTTACCATTCAGGAATATTGTAAAGTTGGGTGAGGACTCCCGAGGAATTAGCTTTGCCCTGTATTGTTACATATACCCAGCCTTTCAGTAGTCGGGAAAAGCTGAGTGAAGGGTTGACTATTGGTTGTCGCCTCACTCTTACCCTGAGTAGTGTATCAGCGTTGTAATCTCTCCTCCAATCATGGTGCCATTCAGGAGCCTGGGAAGGCTGAGTGACAACACTGAAGCTCTAGCCATATTGGTCGACGCTCATTTTTTCCCCAGAATGGAATGAACTGAATCAAGAAGTTCTGTAACTTTCTAATAGACTGGAAAAATCCTGCAAGAGATGGCGAGCGGCAGCACTCGCCAATGGGTGGTCACTAAGGGGTTAAACTTAGTGTGGCCCTGGGCAAAATTTAAACTAGGGACCCCAAAGACTACATCACTAGAGAGTCACACAGAGTTTGGTATTACCAATAATACCTCTACATAAGGCCCATATAATACCGCCACACCAGGAACACTACCGCTAAATAGCGACTGTAAAAAATATCGCCATATTGTTACTGCATGAAAACGCTCTAAACAGACTGATACAGGGACCATATAGCAGTAGGTATGAGTGTTATATAGATCTCTGCAGACCCTATAACTCATTGCAGTGTAGTTCTATCCAGTGACGTCTTCTCTTCTCTGCATCCGGTCCAGACTACGGTGACGTCTCCGCAGAATCTCAGGGATAAACATCTTACTCACTTTACCAGAATCTTCTCCTCTGGCAAATACTTCTTAACTATAGTCCCCCAAACAATAATAGGGTCCCCCCCCCGTGATGTTCTCATCTGTAATAGTGCCCCACTCTGTATGGGTAGGCAAATTCCCTAAGTAGGTAGGTTTCCCCTTAAATAAGCAGGTTTCCTAGTAGGTAGGTAGCCCACTTAGTAAGTAGGTAGGGTTAACCCTTGGGTATGTAGGTCCCCCAGTTTGTGGATGGATGGGTTCTCAGGGTAAGTAGGTTCCCCAGTAGTTATGTAGCTCTCTTAATAAGTAGGTAGGTCACCCCCTCAGGTAATTAGGTGCTCCAGTAACTAAGCAGCCCCCTTAGTAAGTAGGTAGGTTCCCCCTTAGGTAAGTATGTCCCCCGGTAGGTGGGAGGACCCCTTAATAAGTATGTTTACCAGGAGGTAAATAGGTCACCCAGTAGTAAAAGTAAGTAAGTAGGTTCCCCAGTAGTTATGTAGCTCTCTTAATAAGTAGGTAGGTCACCCCCTCAGGTAATTAGGTCCTCCAGTAACTAAGCAGCCCCCTTAGTAAGTAGATAGGTTCCCCCTTAGGTTAGTATGTCCCAAGTAGGTGGGAGGACCCCTTAATAAGTAGGTTAGTTCCCCCAGGAGATAAATAGGTCACCCAGTAGGTAAGAAGCCCCCATTAGTAAAAGTAAGTAAGTAGGTTCCCCAGTTGGTAGGTAGCCCCACTTAGTAAGAAGTTAGGTTTCTCCCTTAGGTAATAGGTCCCCCAGTAGGTAGGCAGTCCCCTTAGTAAGTAGGTAGGATCCTCCCTTAGGTAGGAAGGCACCCAATAGGTTGGTAGGTTCCCCACATTAGGTTGGCAGTTCCCCTTAGTGAGTAGGTCGGTTCCCGTTTAGGTAAGTAGGTTCTCCAGTAGGTAGGTAGCCCCTTTAGTAAATAGGTAGGTTCCTTCCTTAGGTAAGTAGGTCCCCCAGTAGGTAGGTAGGGTCCCCCTTAGGTAAATAGGTCCCCCAGTAGGTAGGTAGTCCCTTTAGTAAGTGGGTGGGTTCATCCCTTAGGTAAGCAGATCTGCCAGTAGGTAGGTAGCCCCCTTATGTAAGCAGGTCCCCCAGTAGGTAGGCACCCCCCCTCTATCACGTCTCTCAGCTTTAAGTGCTTCTAAATGACGCACAAATAGGGGCCCCTGCACCAACACAGACTCTGAGCAGGACATTACAGGGGCCCCTAATGCCATGGGCCCCATAGCAGCCGACATCGGCCCCCTGAACACGTGGTTACAAGTCACACTGGTAGCTGTGCAATAGTCTGACTGTGCTGATGGCTGTATCTGTGGATCCGTATCCATCTTCTCATAGATATTCGGTTCAGAACCATTTTCAAGATCTCTGCTTGTTGTCATAGAACATCTCTCTTCTGTTTGTGAGATGGAGAAGACACTGGACATGTCACCCCCTGAAGCACTCACTGTCTTCTCATAGGAAGTTATTGTAAATATGATCTATAGATCCGAGACAGGAACGTGAGAACAATTTATCATCCAGAGACGGGTGAATAACTACCACATCCTACTGATATAGATGATTCTGCCAGATCTGCTGCGTGGGGTAAAGAGGGCGTCAGAGGGCGTTATACTCCAGAGCTGTACTCACTATTCTGCTGGTGAGGTCACTGTGTACATACATTACATTACTTATCCTGTACTGATCCTGAGTTATATCCTGTATTATACTCCAGAGCTGCACTCACTATTCTGCTGGTGAGGTCTCTGTGTACATATATTACATTACTTATCCTGTACTGATCCTGAGTTATATCCTGTATAATACTCCAGAGCTGTACTCACTATTCTGCTGGTGAGGTCACTGTGTATATACATTACATTACTTATCCTGTACTGATCCTGAGTTATATCCTGTATTATACTCCAGAGCTGTACTCACTATTCTGCTGGTGAGGTCACTGTGTACATACATTACATTACTTATCCCGTACTGATCCTGAGTTATATCCTGTATTATACTCCAGAGCTGTACTCACTATTCTGCTGGTAGGGTCATGGTGTACATACATTACATTACTTATCCTGTACTGATCCTGAGTTATATCCTGTATTATACTCCAGAGCTGTACTCACTATTCTGCTGGTGAGATCACTGTGTACATACATCACATTACTTATCCTGTACTGATCCTGAGTTATATCCTGTATTATACTCCAGAGCTGTACTCACTATTCTGCTGGTGAGATCACTGTGTACATACATTACATTACTTATCCTGTACTGATCCTGAGTTATATCCTGTATTATACTCCAGAGCTGTACTCACTATTCTGCTGGTGTGGTCACTGTGTACATACATTACATTACTTATCCTGTACTGATCCTGAGTTATATCCTGTATTATTCTCCACAGCTGTACTCACTATTCTGCTGGGGAGGTCACTGTGTACATACATTACATTACTTATCCTGTACTGATCCTGAGTTATATCCTGTATTATACTCCAGAGCTGTACTCACTATTCTGCTGGTGGGGTCACTGTGTACATACATTACATTACTTATCCTGTACTGATCCTGAGTTATATCCTGTATTATACTCCAGAGCTGCACTCACTATTCTGCTGGTGAGGTCACTGTGTACATACATTACATTACTTATCCTGTACTGATCCTGAGTTATATCCTGTATTATACCCCAGAGCTGTACTCACTATTCTGCTGGTGAGATCACTGTGTACATACATTACATTACTTATCCTGTACTGATCCTGAGTTATATCCTGTATTATACTCCAGAGCTGTACTCACTATTCTGCTGGTGGGGTCACTGTGTACATACATTACATTACTTATCCTGTACTGATCCTGAGTTATATCCTGTATTATACCCCAGAGCTGTACTCACTATTCTGCTGGTGAGGTCACTGTGTACATACATTACTTATCCTGTACTGATCCTGAGTTATATCCTGTATTATACTCAACTACCTTCCCAAATACTTTGTGTTTCGATTCCTCATCATTGTTAATATGTCTGCTTGCTGTCAGTGGATGAAATCCTCCACATGCCCGGACCTAATGCTTCTTACAGCTGAAGGTTTGTTCAGGATGGATCCAGTCTAGACAATCCTCTGTGATCTATACCGCCTGATACATTGTAACAGACTATCCTGCTGGTGTGCAGCATTGTTCTGGACAGTACTATATAAAGCAGTGTTTCCCAACCAGTGTGCCTTCAGCTGTGGCAAAACTACAACCCCCAGCATGCCCGGACAGCCGTTGGCTGTCCGGGCATGCTGGGAGTTGTAGTTTTGCAACAGCTGGAGGCACCCTGGTTGGGAAACACTGATAAGAAAAGCATGGCGGCCCCGGGATCCCCCCTTTCAGACCTGTTGCCATCGCTTCCCATGACTCCCGTCTACCGATCCCACGTTTCTCTGAGAAAGCTGCGACACTCCAGCGCCTCAGGGGTTAATTCCCAGGCTCCTTTCTGGACCTGTGGGAACGGCCCGAGACATTTCCATATTATAAACAGCTTGGAGACGAGTGTCTGGGGGTACGGCGGTCGCGTGGGGTGGGGCACGGCGCTACGTTTATAAACCGTAAATATATATGTGGATCACCATATCCCATAATATAGGGCTCAACGCTGCCGCCATGTTTGTTGACAAATTGCGCCTCCCCCCCCCCCCCCCTAGATACCAATCAAACGTATGTAGCGCCCTAATGGCTCCCAGGTGGAACGCTCTATCTAAACCGGTCACACGAATATATATATATGGCGCAAAAAACACCATAGGAGAAAATATAATTAATGATTAGGATTGTCTAGACTGGATACAATTGTAACAAAGCTGCAGCTGTGAGAAGTGTTAGTCCCTGGAGGTAGATAAGAGCGTTCACATTTACTTCTGTTGCAAAACTACATCTCCCATCATGGCCTGAGCAAAGTCGATTCTTTACGATCGTGTTCCCCAACCTTCAGCTGTTGCAGTACTACAACTCCCATCATGCCCTAAGCTGAGTCGAACCATTAAGACAGTTTTCCCCAACCTTTGGCTCTTCAGCTGTTGCGATGCTACAACTCCCATCATGCCCTGAGCAGAGTCACACCATTAAGACAGTTTTCCCCAACCTTTGGCTCTTCAGCTGTTGCGATACTACAACTCCCATTATGCCCTGAGCTGAGTCGATCCATTGTAGCAATGATCCCCAAACTCTGGATCTCCAGCTTCTGCGATACTACAACTCCCATTATGCCCTGAGCTGAGTCGATCCATTGTAGCAATGATCCCCAAACTCTGGATCTCCAGCTTCTGCGATACTACAACTCCCATCATGCCCTGAGCTGAGTTGATCCATTGTAGCAATGTTCCCCAATCTCTTGATCTCCAGCTTCTGTGATACTACAACTCCTATCATGCCCTGAGCTGGGCAAAGCCATTACAACAGTGTTCCCCAACCTTCAGCTGTTGCAGTACTACAACTCCCATCATGCCCTAAGCTGAGTCGAACCATTAAGACAGTTTTCCCCAACCTTTGGCTCTTCAGCTGTTGCGATGCTACAACTCCCATTATGCTCTGAGCTGAGTCGATCCATTGTAGCAATGATTCCCAACCTCTGGATCTCCAGCTTCTGCGATACTACAACTCCCATTATGCCCTGAGCTGAGTTGATCTATTGTAGCAATGTTCCCCAATCTCTGGATCTCCAGCTTCTGTGATACTACAACTCCTATCATGCCCTGAGCTGGGCCAAGCCGTTACAACAATGTTCCCCAACCTTTGTTCCAAGACTGCAACTCCCATTATGTACTGAGCAGAGTGGATTTTTCACAAGTGTTTCCCAACCTGCCCCTCTCCAGCTGTTGCGATACCACAACTCCCATCATGCCCTCGTCTTAAAGGGGTTATCCAGGAAAAAACTTTTTTTTATATATATATCAACTGGCTCCAGAAAGTGAAACAGATTTGTAAATTACTTCTATTAAAAAAATCTTAATCCTTTCAGTACTTATGAGCTTCTGAAGTTAAGGTTGTTGTTTTCTGTCTAAATCCTCTCTGATGACACGTGTCTTGGGAAACTCCCAGTTTAGAAGCAAATCCCCATAGCAAACCTCTTCTAAACTGGGCGGTTCCCGAGACACGTGTCATCAGAGAGCACTTAGACAGAAAAGAACAACCTTAACTTCAGAAGCTCATAAGTACTGAAAGGATTAAGATTTTTTAATAGAAGTAATTTACAAATCTGTTTCACTTTCTGGAGCCAGTTGATATATATAAAAAAGTTTTTTCCTGGAATACCCCTTTAAGTTTATCCATTGAAACAGTGTTCCCCAACTTGTGTCTCTCCAGCTGTTGCAGTACTACAACTCCCATCATGCCCTTAACTGAGTCAATCCAGTGCAGCAATGCTCCCTTAACCTGCCACTCTTCAGCTTTTGCAATACTACAACTCCCATCATGCCCTAAGCTGGGCCAAACCGTTACAACAATGTTTCCCAACTTGTGTGTCTCCAGCTGTTGCGATACCACAACTCCCATCATGCTCTGCTCTGAGCAGAGTTGATTCTTTATAACAGTGGTTCCCCAACCTGCTGCTCTCCAGCTGTTGCGATACCACAACTCCCATCATGCCCTCATCTAAGTTTATCCGCTGCAACAGTGTCCCCCAAGCTGTTTCCCCAGGTGTTGCAGTACTACAACTCCCATCATGCCCTGACAGCCTGAATGCCACGAAAACAAGCATCATGGAGCATTTTTTATTTTCTTATTGACCTCCAGTGTTTTTCCGCAGCAAACAAAAATGCAACGTAACTTTAACCGAGACACCTGGCTCGTGACGCCATCTTTACGCCGGACACAGACCTCTACACTATACTGTCTAATCTTTCTATAATAATTAGACAGCGCAGATATCGTAACGGACCAGTCTCCATGTTTTCCGAAGCGGTGGCGCCATTTTTGCCCGGTATGGCGATGGACACGTCGGTATCTATAGGACATTCCTCTCGGCGGTGCCAGGCTCAGCTCTTATCGTGCCGGGCGCCTGTCTGCAGCGAGGATAACCCTATTTGGTAAAGTCAGGAGAGGCCGGGAGGGACGGTTCCCAGCTGTATACACTCGTCCCCCCTGAGAACGCCAGACAGCCAGTGGCATGGGAACATCCATCCCGGGGCCAGGACACTAGTGGGCTTCTTGGTTAACCCTATAGACGCCACCACTAGGCAGGTCCCTGCTGTTTACAGATCCAAACTGTGTGTCTCCAGCTGTTGCAAAACTACAACTCCCAGCACGCCCGGACAGCCTCCAGCACTTAGGAGAAGGGGAAAAACCCCAGTGAAGGAAACTTATAGGGAAACCATGGTTGCAGGATTGTCCTTCTTTGGGGCTTAGAGCAGTGTTTTCCAACCGGGATGCCTCCAGCTGTTGCAAAACTACAACTCCCAGCATGCCCGGACAGCCTCCAGCACTTAGGAGAGGGGAAAAAAAACCAGTGGAGGAAACCTGTAGGGAAACCATGGCTGGAGGATTGTCCTTCTCATGGGCTTAGAGCAGTGTTTTCCAACCGGGATGCCTCCAGCTGTTGCAAAACTACAACTCTCAGCATGCCCGGACAGCCGTTGGCTGTCCGGGCATGCTGGGAGTTGTAGTTTTGCAACAGCTGGAGACACGCCGTTTGCAAAATACTGCTCTAGCTTTGGCAACACTACAACTCCCAGCATGCTCTGAGCAGAATTAAGCCATTCTGTGTTCCCCAACTTGTGGCTCCCCAGCTGTTGCAAAACTACAACTCCCATCGTGCCCTGACGACATTCAGATTTGTATAAATCAGTGTTACCCAACCTGTGGCTCTCCAGCTGTTGCACAACTACAACTCCCATCATGCCCTTAACAGAACTGAGGGGAGACCCCCAACAGTGATATAGTGTCAGGGGGAAGGAGGGGTGCGCTGCTTGGCAGGGACGTGCACAGACATTTTGGGGGGCAGGGGCTCAAGAAGAAAAAAGGACGGGTGTCATTATTTAAAAACCTTACGTATGTTAACACAACACATTTAAATGGTCACTCTCATTAACACACATTTTTGCTATTGCCCTATGCTTTTTTTTTTTCTATGTTTTATTTGTGTTTAACCCCTTAAGGACTCAGCCCATTTGGGCCTTAAGGACTCATTTTATTTTTACGTTTTCGTTTTTTCCTCCTCGCCTTCAAAAAAATCATAACTCTTTTATATTTTCATCCACAGACTAGTATGGGGGCTTGTTTTTTGCGCGACCAGTTGTCCGTTGTAATGACATCACTCACTTTACCATAAAGTGTATGGTGCAACCAAAAAAATACTATTTGTGTGGGGAAATTAAAAAGAAAACCGCAATTTTGCTAATTTTGGAAGGTTTCGTTTTCACACCGTACAATTTACGGTAAAAATGACGTGTGTTCTTTATTCTTTGGGTCAATACGACTAAAATGATACCCATGATTACATACTTTTCTATTACTGTTGTGCTTAAAAAAAATATTTACGCACGCAGCAATACCAGACCAGAGCAGAAGATGACCGATAACACTGATCTGTTCTATGTCCTATACATAGCACTGAACAGTATTAGCAATCGAATGATTGCTATAAATAGTCCCCTATGGGGACTATTAAAGTGTAAAAATAAAGTAAAAAAAAAGTAAAAAAATAAAGTAAAAAAAATTTGAAACCCCCCCCCCCCCTCTCCCAATAAAAACGTAAATTGTCCCAGGGAAAAGACGCCGGTAAGGCAGCGGAGGCAGGTGAGGGGACCTCCGTCTGCCGTGCTGGATGATCGGATCGCCATGGCAGCGATGCGGGCGATCCGATCATCCATTTTAGTGACTGTGATGCTGCAGATGCCGTGATCTGTATTGATCACGGCTTCTGAGGGGTTAATGTCGGACATCCGCAGGATCGCGGATGTCCGTCATTACCGTCGGGTCCCTGGCTGCGATCAGCAGCCGTGACCTGCCGCGCATGATGCCGGCATTGCTCCGATGCTCGCGGTTATGCTTAGGACATAGATGTACATCCTGGTGCGTTAAGTACCAGCTCATCAGGACTTACATTTACGTCCTGCGTCCTCAAGGGGTTAAAAAAGCTGCCACTAAGTGTCTCCCTACTTGTCCAGAGCCCATTTCCCCCCATCTCTTACACAGACTTTGGACTCCTGTTGGCCTGGCAGAAGTCCAAAATCAGGAAATGCAGTCTGGAGTGCTGAGAAATGCAGTCTGGAGTGCAGCCTAAGCCAATCATAGCTCATCTCACAATGAACTGCTCTGTACTGTGCGTAGCAGGGTGAGGGAGGAAGTTCTCCCCTGTATGGCTTCAGATGATGTCACGCCTGCTGGGGAACGCCCCTTCCCAGTCTGTGAATCTGACTGAGACTGAGCAGAAAATACAGAGCGATATCAAGGTAAAAACTAAAAAATTCTAAAAATAAAGGCAGGGGGGGGGGTTATCATGAAGGGGACAGTGACCGGGGAGGATTATAAAATTTAACAAGATCATGACAGGTGCTTTTTAAGCTGAATGGGACCCGCATCACCCCACGGAAGTACCAATCAGTGAGGGCATTATAGGGCAGGTGCATTAAAAGGGAAGGGGCTCAAGCCCCCTTTTGAGTCTGTGTGCACATCCCTGCTGTTTGGCCATTGCTGTGGAAATCCCCTTTAAGATGAGAGTAGTAGTTTTGCAAGGCTGGCTGCATTATAAGGGTGCGTTCACGCGCTATTTGTTCTTGCGGGTTTTCCGCTGCGTGTTTGAAAGTGGGCGGGCTCTTCTCAGCTGTCCGTAGCAGATATTCCGCTGCGTAAATTCCTCCGTGGAAAATCTGCTGCGGACAGCCCAGAAGAGCCCGCCCCCTTTCAAATACGCAGAGGAAAACCCGCAAAAAACAAACAGAGTGTGAACGCACCCTAAAGAAGACCTCCATGTATGACATATTGTACATAGCCTCTATAATGGAAGGGGGGGGGGGTATATAGCTGATTCGGGCAGAGGAGACCCCACCAGTGATGTAGAGTCAGCGTCTGAGCCATTGAGGTGGAAATCCCCTCTATAGTATCTGTTCTGGTCTAATTGTAACAAAGTATCATCGTATTTGTAAACATTCCAGTGTTGGATACATTTATGCAAATTAGCAGAACCTCCTAAAGCCTATGGCTGTCAGGGCATGATGGAAGTTGTAGTTCGGCCGCAGGTTGTGAAACGTTGACCTATAAAATCCTCCATCGATGACAATGAAATCCCATTCTCGCCAACCGTTTAGGAGCCATCGGTGGGGGGAAAAAACTGAAACGCGTCGGCTCTCTGTTTTCTGTTTTTTTAATCTATTTATCTTTTTACTGCTCGACGCTTTGCGGTAAAGTTCATTGTTCCGGCTCCTTTTATAGTGAAGTGCTGAGATGGTCGACGGGTTTCTCGGCCAGGCTTAGTATTCCTGTATAAACCAGCCCTCCCTCCCCCTTTAAAGTCTTGGCAGCGCTCAGTGCCAGCGCTGACTACTCCTTCAATCCTCCAGATGTTGCCCCCCCCTCCCCCTTCCTCCTTTCCCCTCGTCTGAAGATTAATCCGTAAGATGCTGGAGGTACAGATGGCGGAGTCTCTTGTCACGTCCTCAGAGTCCCGCTCTAGCACAGTGGTCGCCGCGTCTCGTACACACGTTTTTTCTCTCTGTGTCATTCATACGTCTCAGCGTGGTCTCCATTCTGGGCCGCGGTGTGAGAGCTCTAACAAACTACTACACGTTGTAGGTTTTTTTTTCTTTTACTTCGTCAGATTGCTGCCGACCTGGAGTTTTACGACGCGTTTCGCCATGCAAGTGTGGCGGTGCGTTAACCCTTGCAGGTGCCAACTTCTTGTCTATTACCATTACTGTTAAGGTCAGTATTTCCTGCCTAGTGTGCCTCCAGCTGTTGCAAAACTACAACCCCCAGTATGCCCGGACAGCCTTTGGCTGTCCGGGCATGCTGGGAGTTGTAGTTTTGCAACAGCTGGAGGCACACTAGGCAGGAAACACTGCCTTATATAGTGCTGTCAGTGAATGGGACTATCCGATCTACCTGCAGGGACTGATACATCTCACAGCTGAGAGCTTGTTACAATTGTCTTCAGCCTAGACAATGTATCAGTGCAGGTAAAATGTATCAGGTGGGAGCCTGATCGGGAAACACTGCCTTAAAGGGGTACTCCACCCCTAGACATCTTATCCCCCGATGTCAGATCGCCGGGGTCCCAGTGCTGGGGATCTACCATGCAGCACCCACCTTTAGTGGCTTTCGGAACCGCTGGTGGTCCTCAGGCTGAGTCCATCTCGACCACGAGGACGGTGCAAAGGGATGTCACGGCTCCGCCCCCGTGTGATGTCATGCTCCGCCCCCTCAATGCAAGTCTATTGGAGGGGCGTGACAGCTGTCACGCCCCCTCCCATAGGCTTGCATTGAGGGGGCGGAGCGTGACATCACACGGGGTGGAGCCGCGAACACGCTCCAGGGACTGATTCTAACGGGGTGCGGCGTGGAAGATCACGGGGGTCCCCAGCGACAGGACCCCCGCGATCAGGCATCTTTTCACCTATCCTTTGGATAGGGGATAAGATGTCTTAGCACCGGAGTACCCCTTTAAACCTTAGGTTGGCTTTCTGAGCATGCTGAGAGTTGTAGTTTTGCAACAGCTGGAGGCACCCTGATTGGGAAAAAATGCCCTGGTCCCTAGGCTGGCTGTCCGGGCATGCTGGGAGTTGTAGTTTTGCAGTGTAGACTGACACACCGCAGAACTGCATAGAACTGCAAAAGTGTATGTCATTCAGGGTTTCTAGAAAGCAGAGTCACAATGCGATTGGTACAGGGACAGGATCAGATTGAGATGCGGAGTGGCAGACGGCGTCACCAGGGAGGAAGTTCCTGGATCCGTCACGTTAGATTCTGTCGCTGCCGAAAGTGATTGGGAGCCGCAGAGTGATAATTCCTGACATCTCCTGCAGCTCCATCCAAGGCGAGATGTGATGGAGATGGCAGATCAGCCACGGATCAGCACATGGATAAAGACACCGCTCATCTGGTCTTATACACAGAGACAGGGGAGGAATGTATATACTGTGAGGACGGAGAGATCCTAAAGAAAGCTGCCTCTGCCCAGTGTGAACAGGAGGAAAAACAGGGAAATAAGAACACTGCTGTATACAGTGAACGGCTCTGTGTATATAGGAAATAATTCACAACCAGCAAGAGGCCTGTAACAGTCACTGCAGATATGTACGTTACTTAAAGGAGAACTGCAGCAATACAACATCCATTACTACTATAATACTGCTCCCTATATACAAGAATATATCTACTATAATACTGCTCCCTATATACAAGAATATAACTACTATAATACTGCTCCTATATACAAGAATATATCTACTATAATACTGCTCCCTATATACAAGAATATAACTACTACAATACTGCTCCTATATACAAGAATATAACTACTATAATACTGCCCCCTATATACAAGAATATAACTACTATAATACTGCCTCCTATATACAAGAATATAACTACTATAATACTGCCTCCTATATACAAGAATATAACTACTATAATACTGCTCCTATATACAAGAATATAACTACTATAATACCGCCCCCTATATACAAGAATATAACTCCTATAATACAGCTCCTATATACAAGAATATAACTACTATAATACTGCTCCCTATATACAAGAATATAACTACTATAATACTGTCTCCTATATACAAGAATATAACTACTATAATACTGCTCCCTATATACAAGAATATATCTACTATAATACTGCCTCCTATATACAAGAATATAACTACTATAATACTGCCTCCTATATACAAGAATATAACTACTATAATACTGCTCCTATATACAAGAATATATCTACTATAATACTGCTCCCTATATACAAGAATATAACTACTATAATACTGCTCCTATATACAAGAATATAACTACTATAATACTGCCTCCTATATACAAGAATATAACTACTATAATACTGCTCCTATATACAAGAGTATAACTACTCTAATACTGCCCCTATATACAAGAATATAACTACTATAATACTGCTCCTATATACAAGAATATAACTACTATAATACTGCTCCTATATACAAGAATATAACTACTATAATACTGCTCCTATATACAAGAATATAACTACTATAATACTGCTCCTATATACAAGAATATAACTACTATAATACTGCTCCTATATACAAGATTATAACTACTATAATACTGCTCCTATATACAAGAATATAACTACTATAATACTGCTCCTATATACTAGAATATAACTACTATAATACTGCTCCTATATACAAGAATATAACTACTATAATACTGCTCCTATATACAGGAATATAACTACTATAATACTGCCTCCTATATACAAGAATATAACTACTATAATACTGCTCCTATATACAAGAATATAACTACTATAATACTGCCTCCTATATACAAGAATATAACTACTATAATACTGCTCCTATATACAAGAATATAACTACTATAATACTGCCTCCTATATACAAGAATATATCTACTATAATACTGCTCCTATATACAAGAATATAACTACTATAATACGGCTTTTGATATAAGATTTTGGAATTTTCCTGGTACATACGTCATGTGGACAGTGTATACGGATTCTGATACTGCTCCTCTGGCATCAGGTTTGATGTTGCGGTAGAATGTTTCCTTGGGGCACAGTTACTGTTTATCATTCCTTCAACATTGGATCAATTGTGAGATTCCGCCATTGATTTCCTCTCTGATCTCTTGTCATAATGAAAGAGAAATAAATTCCCTCCTCGTTATTGCTCCGCGTTAAATGTAAACCTAGTGTAATGAGTGGATCAGTGGCCGCCGCCTCCTCGTAAGCCGCTTATTAGTCAACATAAAATTGATGTTATTGATTGTTCTAGCGGCTGTGGGAATCTTAGAGTTATAAATGGCGCACAGAGATGGAGGTGAAGGCACGGATAACCTTGTATGTGAAATCCATCAAGTGCATGGAATAATAATGTTGGGGGTGGAAATGCAATGCAATATGTTATTGCTGCACTGCGTATTGCTCTGTAATGTCCTCCATACTGCTGCTGCTTCTAGTAAGTGTTATATCTCCACTGGTGGTGGATTCACATCTACACTGCTCAGTTATTCTCTATAATATCCTCAATGCTGCTTCTGCTTCAAGTAAATGTTATATTTTCCCAATGCTTGATTCACAGTTACACTGCTCAGTCCTGCTCTATAGAATGCTCCATTTTTTTCCATACTGCTGCTGCTTATGTGTTAGATCTCCCCTATTTCTGGATTCACATTACATTACTCAGAACTGCTCTAAACTGGCCCATGCTACTACTTCATGTAATTAATATATCTATCCACAGTTGTGGAATCACTTCTACATGGCTTAGTACTGCTCCATGCTGCTGCTGCTGCTGAGTGTTATATCTCCCCCTAGTGCTGGAGTACTGCTCTAAAATGTTCCCTATACTGCTTCTGCTTCTAGTATGCATTATGTCTCCCAGATTGCTGGGTTTACATCACTCAGTACTGCTCTATAAAGTGGTCTATGCTGCTACGTCTTCTTGTCGTGTTATATCTCTCCATAGTGGTGGATTCACAGCTACTCTGCTCAGTACTGTTCTATAATGTCCTCCATACTGCTGCTGCTGATGAGTATTATATCTCCACCTAGTGCTGGAGTACTGCTCTAAAATATTCACTATACTGCTTCAAGTATGCGTTATGTCTCCCAGATTGCTGGGTTTACAACAACATCACTCAGTACTGCTCTATAAAGTGGTCTATGCTGCTACGTCTTTTTGTCGTGTTATATCTCTCCATAGTTGTGGATTCACAGCTACTCTGCTCAGTACTGCTCTATAATGTCCTCCATACTGCTGCTGCTTCTAGTAAGTGTCATATTTCTTCCCAGTGATGGATTCATAGCTACCCTGCTCAGTACTGTTCTATAGGGTACTCCATGCTGCTGCTTCTGGTAAATGTATATCTCCCTCCCTGTGCAGGATTCACAGCTACACTGCTCAGTACTGCTCTTAAATTTCCTTCTTACTGCTGCTGCTTCTAGTATGTGTTATATGTCCAACATTACTGGATTCACACCTACACTACTCAGTACTGCTCTATTCCATGGTTCATGCTGCTACTACTCTGAAGTAGAGGATTCACAGCTACACTGTTCAGTACTGCTATTTAAAGTATATTATTCCAGTAGTGTTTAAATCCTGTAATTTAGCTGTCAGTTGTGTTTTGAAGCGCCAGTCAAGATATATGTCCCACCCTCTGATTTCCAGGACAGTGGGCTCCTATCAAGTCATTTGGGATGTCTCATGTGGTCCTCCTTGACTTTGCTGAATGACTGAAAAAGGTGGAAGCGGCGTATGTGACATTTTTTCCTACAACACAGTAACAATCCTGCATAATTTCAGTTTAAGATGTAGACTGTATAGTGTGAATTAAAGGGGTATTCCAGGCAAAACCTTTTTTATACATATATATATATATATCAACTGGCTCCGTAAAGTTAAACAGATTTGTAAATTACTTCTATTAAAAAATCTTAATCCTTCCAATAGTTATTAGCTTCTGAAGTTTTCTGTCTAACTGCTCAATGATGATGTCACGGGACGAGAGCAGTTAGACAGAAAATAACAACTCAACTTCAGAAGCTAATAACTATTGGAAGGATTAAGATTTTTTTATAGAAGTAATTTACAAATCTGTTTAACTTTCCGGAGCCAGTTGATATATAAAAAAAAGTTTTGGCCCGGAATACCCCTTTAATCTGTAAATTTGACATGGAGTGGTTACTTCTGGGCATATTTACAGTATTTCTTGAGAAGCGAGACGTGAGCTCAGTTGTATTAAAAGTCCTTGTAAGGCTATATTCACACCGCAGAATTTCTGCATGCGGAATCCCCATAAAATTAAAGCCCAATAGGTTTCAATGGAATTCCGCACTCCCATTCACACTTCAGAATTTCAGCATGCGAAGTCCGCAGGGATTCCACACGAAATCCTCACAAGCCAGAAACCACCAAAATGAATGCGGATGATGAATTGGTGCCATGTGGATATACCCTAAGGGGCAGAGGATGAAAGCTTCACCCCTGGTTCCTGGAAAGAGGGTTCTTGCACAGAGACTTCAAGGCTTAGTCTTTCAAGAAGAGATTGCATGTTTACTTGGGCATCTTTATTTTCATGTAATCCGGGTGGAATTTAATCAATTTTTAAAGTGTCAGTCAGAAGCCGGAGGATACAAGCTCCGCCCCTGACTCCTGTAGAAGAGAGCCCTGTTTAGGCTAAGTTTCCACTTGGTTTTTTTTCTGGCAGTTTTTGGAAAACTACCACTGCAGTTTTAGAGCCAAAGCCAGAAATGTATTCAAAATGAATAGGACATATAAAGGAAGGACGTACACTTCTCCTCCATTATGGATCCATTTCTGACTTTGGCTCAAAAACTACAGTGAAAACTTAGCCTTACAGTAAGGAAAAAAGTATTTAGTCAGCCCCCAATTGTACAAGTTCTCCCCCTTATAAAGATGAGAGGCTGTAATTATCATCATAGGTTATAACCTCAACTATGAGACAGAATGAGAAAATATCCATAAAATCACATTGTCTGATTATTAAAGAATTTATTTACAAATTATGGTGGAAAATAAGTATTTGGTCAATAAGAAAAGTTAATCTCAATACTTTGTCCTATCCCCTTTATTGGCAATGACAGAGGTCACATGTTTTCTGTCTTCACAAGGTTCTCACACACTGTTGCTGGTATTTTGGCCCATTCCTCCATGCAGATCTCCTCTAGAGTAGGGACCGAGCGATTATAGGTTTGGCCGACATTATCGGCCGATATTCACGATTTTGGACGTTATCGGCAATTACCTTGCCGATAATCCGATAATGCACCGCCCCCTGCACCGCCCCCACCACACCGCCCACCACCGCACCGCCCCAGCTAGAGACCACCGCCGCCGCTGCCCCATTACCTCCCCCATCCCCGGTTTTATAATTACCTGTTCCCAGGGCCCGGGCTACTTCTGGCTCCTGCGGCGTCCTGTGTTACACTGTGCGCTACGCAATGATGAGTGACGTCCTCAATGCGACGTCACGGTCAATGCGCACAGTGACAGCTCAGGAGGACCCCACCGGAAGCAGAAGTAGCGCGGACCCCGGGAACAGGTAATTATAAAACTGGGAATGGGGGAGGCAATGGGGCAGCGACTGCGGTGGTCTCTAGCCAGGGCGTTGCGGTGGGGGGTGCAGTGCGGTGGGGGGTGGGGGCGGTGGGATAGGACTCGGGAGGACCCCATGACAGGCAGGGGGAGAGAAGCGGGTGGCGGCGTCGGTCTCTGGCACAGCAAAAGCCGCCGCAGTTCATTGATTTAAAGCGGGAGAGATTGAAAAGAAACATAGCCGGCACAACTACCTAATACACAGGTGCACGCTGCTGTGGCAAATACAGAGTATACAAAAAGAAGGTTGCAGCAGAACTCTTGGGGAGAGATTGGCGTTTATAGTTAGGCATCTTTACATTGTCCTATGAATCCTGGGCTGAAATACATCCATCTGCAAAGTCTCAGTCAGAGTCCAGTGATTAGAAGTCCCTCCCCTTTGACTCATGCAGAAAGAGTCCTGTTGCTAAGGAGATGTGATTACTAGTGTGATGCAGTTTGCTTTGCTGAAAAAGGGCTTTTTTAGAATGAGTCTCATACAACCTCATCTTATTGGTTTGGGGCCATAACAGCTCAGACTTCCATGTGTCTTGTATATTGTAAGTGATTGTATATAAGGGAAGGCTCAGTTATTATATCACCAGAGCATAATAAAATAGAATTAGTCCTGTAACTTCAGAGGAACAATAAGTTCTGCTACACAGCTGTGATGTCTGCTACACACGAATATGAAGATGTAGCAGAGCTGAGATTCTCAAATGACAGAACCTTATTCAAAGGATACAAAACATGCAGCCATCTCCAGCAGTAATATAACCGCAAGAGACATTTATATCATATGTGATATCAGCCGCTCCTCTAATAACGCTCCAGTACTGATATAATCTCTATATATTACATCATATGTGATGATATCAGCCGCTCCTCTTATAACGCTCCAGTACTGATATAATCTCTATATATTACATCATATGTGATGATATCAGCCGCTCCTCTTATAACGCTCCAGTACTGATATAATCTCTATATATTACATCATATGTGATGATATCAGCCGCTCCTCTTATAACGCTCCAGTACTGATATAATCTCTATATATTACATCATATGTGATGATATCAGCCGCTCCTATTATAACGCTCCAGTACTGATATAATCTCTATATATTACATCATATGTGATATCAGCCGCTCCTCTTATAACGCTCCAGTACTGATATAATCTCTATATATTACATCATATGTGACTGATATCAGCCGCTCCTCTTATAACGCTCCAGTACTGATATAATCTCTATATATTACATCATATGTGATATCATCCGCTCCTCTTATAACGCTCCAGTACTGATATAACCTCTATATATTACATCATATGTGATATCAGCCGCTCCTCTTATAACGCTCCAGTACTGATATAACCTCTACATATTACATCATATGTGATATCAGCCGCTCCTCTTATAACGCTCCAGTACTGATATAATCTCTATATATTACATCATATGTGATATCATCCGCTCCTCTTATAACGCTCCAGTACTGATATAACCTCTATATATTACATCATATGTGATATCAGCCGCTCCTCTTATAACGCTCCAGTACTGATATAATCTCTATATATTACATCATATGTGATGATATCAGCCGCTCCTCTTATAACGCTCCAGTACTGATATAATCTCTATATATTACATCATATGTGATGATATCAGCCGCTCCTCTTATAACGCTCCAGTACTGATATAATCTCTATATATTACATCATATGTGATATCAGCCGCTCTTCTTATAACGCTCCAGTACTGATATAATTTCTATATATTACATCATGTGTGATATCAGCCGCTCCTCTTATAACACTCCAGTACTGATATAATCTCTATATATTACATCATATGTGATGATATCAGCCGCTCCTCTTATAACACTCCAGTACTGATATAATCTCTATATATTACATCATATGTGATGATATCATCCGCTCCTCTTATAACACTCCAGTACTGATATAACCTCTATATATTACATCATATGTGATATCAGCCGCTCCTCTTATAACGCTCCAGTACTGATATAATCTCTATATATTACATCATATGTGATATCAGCCGCTCCTCTTATAACGCTCCAGTACTGATATAATCTCTATATATTACATCATATGTGACTGATATCAGCCGCTCCTCTTATAACGCTCCAGTACTGATATAACCTCTATATATTACATCATATGTGATGATATCAGCCGCTCCTCTTATAACGCTCCAGTACTGATATAATCTCTATATATTACATCATATGTGATGATATCAGCCGCTCCTCTTATAACGCTCCAGTACTGATATAATCTCTATATATTACATCATATGTGATGATATCAGCCGCTCCTCTTATAACGCTCCAGTACTGATATAACCTCTATATATTACATCATATGTGATATCAGCCGCTCCTCTTATAACGCTCCAGTACTGATATAATCTCTATATATTACATCATATGTGATGATATCAGCCGCTCCTCTTATAACGCTCCAGCACTGATATAATCTCTATATATTACATCATATGTGATGATATCAGCCGCTCCTCTTATAACGCTCCAGTACTGATATAACCTCTATATATTACATCATATGTGATGATATCATCCGCTCCTCTTATAATACTCCAGTACTGATATAATCTCTATATATTACATCATATGTGATGATATCAGCCGCTCCTCTTATAACGCTCCAGTACTGATATAACCTCTATATATTACATCATATGTGATGATATGATCCGCTCCTCTTATAACGCTCCAGTACTGATATAACCTCTACATATTACATCATATGTGATGATATCAGCCGCTCCTCTTATAACGCTCCAGTACTGATATAACCTCTATATATTACATCATATGTGATGATATCAGCCGCTCCTCTTATAACGCTCCAGTACTGATATAATTTCTATATATTACATCATATGTGATATCAGCCGCTCCTCTTATAACCCTCCAGTACTGATATAACCTCTATATATTACATCATATGTGATGATATCAGCCGCTCCTCTTATAATGCTCCAGTACTGATATAACCTCTATATATTACATCATATGTGATATCAGCCGCTCTTCTTATAACGCTCCAGTACTGATATAACCTCTATATATTACATCATATGTGATGATATCAGCCGCTCCTCTTATAACGCTCCAGTACTGATATAATCTCTATATATTACATCATATGTGATATCAGCCGCTCTTCTTATAACGCTCCAGTACTGATATAATCTCTATATATTACATCATATGTGATGATATCAGCCGCTCCTCTTATAACGCTCCAGTACTGATATAACCTCTATATATTACATCGTATGTGATGATATCAGCCGCTCCTCTTATAACGCTCCAGTACTGATATAATCTCTATATATTACATCGTATGTGATGATATCAGCCGCTCATCTTATAACGCTCCAGTACTGATATAATCTCTATTTATTACATCATATGTGATGATATCAGCCACTCCTCTTATAACGCTCCAGTACTGATATAACCTCTATATATTACATCATATGTGATATCAGCCGCTCCTCTTATAACGCTCCAGTTCTGATATAACCTCTATATATTACATCATATGTGACTATATCAGCCGCTCCTCTTATAACGCTCCAGTACTGATATAATCTCTATATATTACATCATATGTGATGATATCAGCCGCTCCTCTTATAACGCTCCAGTACTGATATAATCTCTATATATTACATCATATGTGATATCAGCCGCTACTCTTATAACGCTCCAGTACTGATATAATCTCTATATATTACATCATATGTGACTGATATCAGCCGCTCCTCTTATAACGCTCCAGTACTGATATAATCTCTATATATTACATCATATGTGACTGATATCAGCCGCTCCTCTTATAACGCTCCAGTACTGATATAATCTCTATATATTACATCATATGGGATGATATCAGCCGCTCCTCTTATAACGCTCCAGTACTGATATAATCTCTATATATTACATCATATGTGATGATATCAGCCGCTCCTCTTATAACGCTCCAGTACTGATATAATCTCTATATATTACATCATATGTGATATCAGCCGCTCCTCTTATAACGCTCCAGTACTGATATAACCTCTATATATTACATCATATGTGATGATATCAGCCGCTCCTCTTATAACGCTCCAGTACTGATATAATCTCTATATATTACATCATATGTGACTGATATCAGCCGCTCCTCTTATAACACTCCAGTACTGATATAATCTCTGTATATTACATCATATGTGACTATATCAGCCGCTCCTCTTATAACGCTCCAGTACTGATATAATCTCTATATATTACATCATATGTGATGATATCAGCCGCTCCTCTTATACCACTCCAGTACTGATATAATCTCTATATATTACATCATATGTGACTGATATCAGCCGCTCCTCTTATAACGCTCCAGTACTGATATAATCTCTATGTATTACATCATATGTGACTATATCAGCCGCTCCTCTTATAACGCTCCAGTACTGATATAACCTCTATATATTACATCATATGTGATGATATCAGCCGCTCCTCTTATAACGCTCCAGTACTGATATAATCTCTATATATTACATCATATGTGATGATATCAGCCGCTCCTCTTATAACGCTCCAGTACTGATATAATCTCTATATATATATTACATCATATGTGATGATATCAGCCGCTCCTCTTATAACGCTCCAGTACTGATATAATCTCTATATATTACATCATATGTGATATCAGCCGCTCCTCTTATAACGCTCCAGTACTGATATAATCTCTATATATATTACATCATATGTGACTGATATCAGCCGCTCCTCATATAACGCTCCAGTACTGATATAACCTCTATATATTACATCATATGTGATATCAGCCGCTCCTCTTATAACGCTCCAGTACTGATATAACCTCTATATATTACATCATATGTGATGATATCAGTCGCTCCTCTTATAACGCTCCAGTACTGATATAACCTCTATATATTACATCATATGTGATATCAGCCGCTCTTCTTATAACGCTCCAGTACTGATATAACCTCTATATATTACATCATATGTGATGATATCAGCCGCTCCTCTTATAACACTCCAGTACTGATATAATCTCTATATATTACATCATATGATGATATCAGCCGCTCCTCTTATAACGCTCCAGTACTGATATAATCTCTATATATTACATCATATGTGATGATATCAGCCGCTCCTCTTATAACGCTCCAGTACTGATATAATCTCTATATATTACATCATATGTGATGATATCAGCCGCTCCTCTTATAACGCTCCAGTACTGATATAATCTCTATATATTACATCATATGTGATGATATCAGCCGCTCCTCTTATAACACTCCAGTACTGATATAACCTCTATATATTACATCATATGTGATGATATCAGCCGCTCCTCTTATAACGCTCCAGTACTGATATAACCTCTATATATTACATATGTGATATCAGTCGCTCCTCTTATAACGCTCCAGTACTGATATAATCTCTATATATTACATCATATGTGATATCAGCCGCTCCTCTTATAACGCTCCAGTACTGATATAATCTCTATATATTACATCATATGTGATGATATCAGCCGCTCCTCTTATAACGCTCCAGTACTGATATAATCTCTATATACTACATCATATGTGATATCAGCCGCTCCTCTTATAACGCTCCAGTAGTGATATAATCTCTATATATTACATCATATGTGATGATATCAGCCGCTCCTCTTATAACGCTCCAGTACTGATATAACCTCTATATATTACATCATATGTGACTGATATCAGCCGCTCCTCTTATAACGCTCCAGTACTGATATAACCTCTATATATTACATCATATGTGATGATATCAGCCGCTCCTCTTATAACGCTCCAGTACTGATATAATCTCTATATATTACATCATATGTGACTGATATCAGCCGCTCCTCTTATAACGCTCCAGTACTGATATAACCTCTATATATTACATCATATGTGATGATATCAGCCGCTCCTCTTATAACGCTCCAGTACTGATATAAGCTATCAGATAGGTTTAGTTGTACCTTATTGTCCTAGAATATACTATTTATTTGTACTACAACTCTCAATATACCCTGCCCACTAACATAAAGTCATACTGCAGCGTACTATCCTACATGTGAACATATACTTTACTATTACATCCAGCGTTACTCGTACACTGTACTGCGCTCATTAGTAATCCTGCCGTCATGTATCATTAGGGTCAATGTCACCCCTGTAGCACGTGAGTAACATACGAGCGTCATGAAGGGCGACTCCGAGGAGGACACTGTGTCCTACATATAATGGGATTGTCTTGTATTATCAATTCCAACTACAAGGGGGCAGGGCTGTGATTACATGTCATTATATTATATCGGTGATGTCATACAGGGGGCGGGGCTGTGATCACATGTCATTATATTATATCGGTGATGTCATACAGGGGGCGGGGCTGTGATCACATGTCATTATACTAGTATTATATCAGTGATGTCATACAGGGGGCGGGGCTGTGATCACATGTCATTATACTAGTATTATATCAGTGATGTCATACAGGGGGCGGGGCTGTGATCACATATTATACTGTATATGTTAACAATGTCCTTGTGACATTTCTCTGGAGTAACCATCACCCTTCACCTTCAGCGCAGCAGCTGTGTTACGCCGAGCGCTCCGGGTCCCCGCTCCTCCCCGGAGCGCTCGCTTCACTCTCTCCGCTGCAGCGCTCCGGTCACGTCCTCTGACCCGGGGCGCTGCGATCCCGCTGCCAGCCGGGATGCGATTCGCGATGCGGGTAGCGCCCGCTCGCGATGCGCACCCCGGCTCCCCTACCTGACTCGCTCCCCGTCTGTTCTGTCCCGGCGCGCGCGGCCCCGCTCCCTAGGGCGCGCGCGCGCCGGGTCTCTGCGATTTAAAGGGCCACTGCGCCGCTGATTGGCGCAGTGGTTCCAATTAGTGTGTTCACCTGTGCACTTCCCTATATTACCTCACTTCCCCTGCACTCCCTTGCCGGATCTTGTTGCCTTAGTGCCAGTGAAAGCGTTCCTTGTGTGTTCCTTGCCTGTGTTTCCAGACCTTCTGCCGTTGCCCCTGACTACGATCCTTGCTGCCTGCCCCGACCTTCTGCTACGTCCGACCTTGCTTCTGCCTACTCCCTTGTACCGCGCCTATCTTCAGCAGCCAGAGAGGTGAGCCGTTGCTAGTGGATACGACCTGGTCACTACCGCCGCAGCAAGACCAACCCGCTTTGCGGCGGGCTCTGGTGAAAACCAGTAGTGACTTAGAACCGATCCACTAGCACGGTCCACGCCAATCCCTCTCTGGCACAGAGGATCCACTACCTGCCAGCCGGCATCGTGACAGTAGATCCGGCCATGGATCCCGCTGAAGTTCCTCTGCCAGTTGTCGCTGACCTCACCACGGTGGTCGCCCAGCAGTCACAACAGATAGCGCAACAAGGCCAACAGCTGTCTCAACTGACCGTTATGCTACAACAGTTACTACCACAGCTTCAGCAGTCATCTCCGCCGCCAGCTCCTGCACCTCCTCCGCAGCGAGTGGCCGCTCCTGGGCTACGCCTATCCTTGCCGGATAAATTTGATGGGGACTCTAAGTTTTGCCGTGGCTTTCTTTCCCAATGTTCCCTGCATCTGGAGATGATGTCGGACCTGTTTCCCACTGAAAGGTCTAAGGTGGCTTTCGTAGTCAGCCTTCTGTCCGGAAAAGCCCTGTCATGGGCCACACCGCTCTGGGACCGCAATGACCCCGTCACTGCCTCTGTACACTCCTTCTTCTCGGAAATCCGAAGTGTCTTTGAGGAACCTGCCCGAGCCTCTTCTGCTGAGACTGCCCTGTTGAACCTGGTCCAGGGTAATTCTTCCGTTGGCGAGTATGCCGTACAATTCCGTACTCTTGCTTCAGAATTGTCCTGGAATAATGAGGCCCTCTGCGCGACCTTCAAAAAAGGCCTATCCAGCAACATTAAAGATGTTCTGGCCGCACGAGAAATTCCTGCTAATCTACATGAACTTATTCACCTAGCCACTCGCATTGACATGCGTTTTTCCGAAAGGCGTCAGGAACTCCGCCAAGATATGGACTCTGTTCGCACGAGGCGTTTCTCCTCCTCGGCTCCTCTCTCCTCTGGTCCCCTGCAATCTGTTCTTGTGCCTTCCGCCGTGGAGGCTATGCAGGTCGACCGGTCTCGCCTGACACCTCAAGAGAGGACACGACGCCGTATGGAGAACCTCTGCCTGTACTGTGCTAGTACCGAACACTTCCTGAGGGATTGTCCTATCCGTCCTCCCCGCCTGGAAAGACGTACGCTGACTCCGCACAAAGGTGAGACAGTCCTTGATGTCTACTCTGCTTCTCCACGTCTTACAGTGCCTGTGCGGATGTCTGCCTCTGCCTTCTCCTTCCCTGCTGTGGCCTTCTTGGACTCTGGATCTGCAGGAAATTTTATTTTGGCCTCTCTCGTCAACAGGTTCAACATCCCGGTGACCAGTCTCGCCAGACCCCTCTACATCAATTGTGTAAATAATGAAAGATTGGACTGTACCATACGTTTCCGCACGGAGCCCCTTCTTATGAGCATCGGATCTCATCATGAGAGGATTGAACTTTTGGTCCTCCCCAATTGCACCTCAGAAATTCTCCTTGGACTTCCCTGGCTTCAACTTCATTCCCCAACCCTGGATTGGTCCACTGGGGAGATCAAGAGTTGGGGGTCCTCTTGTTCCAAGAACTGTCTAAAACCGGTTCCCAGTAACCCTTGCCGTAACTCTGTGGTTCCTCCTGTAACCGGTCTCCCTAAGGCCTATATGGACTTCGCGGATGTTTTCTGCAAAAAACAAGCTGAGACTCTACCTCCTCACAGGCCTTATGATTGCCCTATCGACCTCCTCCCGGGTACTACTCCACCCCGGGGCAGAATTTATCCTCTCTCTGCCCCAGAGACTCTTGCCATGTCCGAATACGTCCAGGAGAATCTAAAAAAGGGCTTTATCCGTAAATCCTCCTCTCCTGCCGGAGCCGGATTTTTCTTTGTGTCCAAAAAAGATGGCTCCCTACGTCCTTGCATTGACTACCGCGGTCTTAATAAAATCACGGTTAAGAACCGCTACCCCTTACCCCTCATCTCTGAACTCTTTGATCGCCTCCAAGGTGCCCACATCTTCACTAAATTGGACTTAAGAGGCGCCTATAACCTCATCCGCATCAGAGAGGGGGACGAGTGGAAAACGGCATTTAACACCAGAGATGGACACTTTGAGTATCTGGTCATGCCCTTTGGACTGTGCAATGCCCCTGCCGTCTTCCAAGACTTTGTCAATGAAATTTTTCGTGATCTGTTATACTCCTGTGTTGTTGTATATCTGGACGATATCCTAATTTTTTCTGCCAATCTAGAAGAACACCGCCAGCATGTCCGTATGGTTCTTCAGAGACTTCGTGACAACCAACTCTATGCCAAAATTGAGAAATGTCTGTTTGAATGCCAATCTCTTCCTTTTCTAGGATATTTGGTCTCTGGCCAGGGACTACAGATGGATCCAGACAAACTCTCTGCCGTCTTAGATTGGCCACGCCCCTCCGGACTCCGTGCTATCCAACGCTTTTTGGGGTTCGCCAATTATTACAGGCAATTTATTCCACATTTTTCTACCATTGTGGCTCCTATCGTGGCTTTAACCAAAAAAAATGCTGATCCCAAGTCCTGGCCTCCTCAAGCAGAAGACGCCTTTAAACGACTCAAGTCTGCCTTTTCTTCGGCTCCCGTGCTCTCCAGACCTGACCCTTCCAAACCCTTCCTATTGGAGGTTGATGCCTCCTCAGTGGGAGCTGGAGCTGTTCTTCTACAAAAAAATTCTTCCGGGCATGCTGTCACTTGTGGTTTTTTCTCTAGGACCTTCTCTCCAGCGGAGAGGAACTACTCCATCGGGGATCGAGAGCTTCTAGCCATTAAATTAGCACTTGAGGAATGGAGGCATCTGCTGGAGGGATCAAGATTTCCTGTTATTATCTACACCGACCACAAGAACCTCTCCTACCTCCAGTCTGCCCAACGGCTGAATCCTCGCCAGGCCCGGTGGTCTCTGTTCTTTGCCCGATTTAATTTTGAGATTCACTTTCGTCCTGCCGATAAGAACATTAGGGCCGATGCTCTCTCTCGTTCCTCGGATGCCTCAGAAGTTGATCTCCCTCCGCAACACGTCATTCCACCTGACTGCCTGATCTCCACTTCTCCTGCCTCCATCAGGCAGACTCCTCCAGGAAAGACCTTTGTTTCTCCACGCCAACGCCTCGGAATCCTCAAATGGGGTCACTCCTCCCATCTCGCAGGTCATGCGGGCATCAAGAAATCTGTGCAACTCATCTCCCGCTTCTATTGGTGGCCGACTCTGGAGACGGATGTTGGGGACTTTGTGCGAGCCTGCACTATCTGTGCCCGGGATAAGACTCCTCGCCAGAAGCCCGCTGGTTTTCTTCATCCTCTGCCTGTCCCCGAACAGCCTTGGTCTCTGATTGGTATGGATTTTATTACTGATTTACCCCCTTCCCGTGGCAACACTGTTATTTGGGTGGTCGTTGATCGATTCTCCAAAATGGCACATTTCATCCCTCTTCCTGGTCTTCCTTCTGCGCCTCAGTTGGCTAAACAATTTTTTGTACACATTTTTCGTCTTCACGGGTTGCCTACGCAGATTGTCTCGGATAGAGGTGTCCAATTCGTGTCTAAATTCTGGAGGGCTCTCTGTAAACAACTCAAGATTAAATTAAATTTTTCCTCTGCATATCATCCCCAGTCCAATGGACAAGTAGAAAGAATTAACCAGATCTTGGGTGATTATTTGCGACATTTTGTTTCCTCCCGCCAGGATGACTGGGCAGATCTCCTTCCATGGGCCGAATTCTCGTATAACTTCAGGGTCTCTGAATCTTCCTCCAAATCCCCATTTTTCGTGGTGTACGGCCGTCACCCTCTTCCCCCCCTCCCTACCCCCTTGCCCTCTGGTCTGCCCGCTGTGGATGAAATTTCTCGTGACCTTTCCATTATATGGAGAGAGACCCAAAATTCTCTCTTACAGGCTTCTTCACGCATGAAGAGGTTCGCGGATAAGAAAAGAAGAGCTCCCCCCGTTTTTTCCCCTGGAGACAAGGTATGGCTCTCCGCTAAATATGTCCGCTTCCGTGTCCCTAGCTACAAGTTGGGACCACGCTATCTTGGTCCTTTCAAAATTTTGTGTCAAATTAATCCTGTCTCTTATAAACTTCTTCTTCCTCCTTCTCTTCGTATCCCTAATGCCTTTCACGTCTCTCTTCTCAAACCACTCATCCTCAACCGTTTTTCTCCCAAATCTGTTCCTCCCACTCCTGTTTCCGGCTCCTCGGACGTCTTCTCGGTCAAGGAAATTTTGGCTGCCAAAAAGGTCAGAGGGAAAAATTTTTTTTTAGTTGACTGGGAGGGTTGTGGTCCTGAAGAGAGATCCTGGGAACCTGAGGACAACATCCTTGACAAAAGTCTGCTCCTCAGGTTCTCAGGCTCCAAGAAGAGGGGGAGACCCAAGGGGGGGGGTACTGTTACGCCGAGCGCTCCGGGTCCCCGCTCCTCCCCGGAGCGCTCGCTTCACTCTCTCCGCTGCAGCGCTCCGGTCACGTCCTCTGACCCGGGGCGCTGCGATCCCGCTGCCAGCCGGGATGCGATTCGCGATGCGGGTAGCGCCCGCTCGCGATGCGCACCCCGGCTCCCCTACCTGACTCGCTCCCCGTCTGTTCTGTCCCGGCGCGCGCGGCCCCGCTCCCTAGGGCGCGCGCGCGCCGGGTCTCTGCGATTTAAAGGGCCACTGCGCCGCTGAATGGCGCAGTGGTTCCAATTAGGGTAATCACCTGTGCACTTCCCTATATTACCTCACTTCCCCTGCACTCCCTTGCCGGATCTTGTTGCCTTAGTGCCAGTGAAAGCGTTCCTTGTGTGTTCCTTGCCTGTGTTTCCAGACCTTCTGCCGTTGCCCCTGACTACGATCCTTGCTGCCTGCCCCGACCTTCTGCTACGTCCGACCTTGCTTCTGCCTACTCCCTTGTACCGCGCCTATCTTCAGCAGCCAGAGAGGTGAGCCGTTGCTAGTGGATACGACCTGGTCACTACCGCCGCAGCAAGACCATCCCGCTTTGCGGCGGGCTCTGGTGAAAACCAGTAGTGGCTTAGAACCGGTCCACTAGCACGGTCCACGCCAATCCCTCTCTGGCACAGAGGATCCACTACCTGCCAGCCGGCATCGTGACAAGCTGCAGATAATGCTACTTATGTCGCCATATGAGGAAAGTCTCCTTTCCCTAGTGCCGGTCACAGACGGCTTCATCATATTGCTTTTCAGGATTTTGCTGAATCTCTGCAGCTAAACCATTATAAGCTGTCATTACATAATAACTGTACTTATACCGCACATACAGTGACTCATCCAGCACAAGTCACCTAAGGAAAGACTCCAGGGCAAATAAAAGCTGCTGCATATTGAAGGAAATACTCCTAAATATACTGTACCATATATCTGTTTATGAGGGCAGTATTATAGTAGTTATATTCTTGTATATAGGAGCAGTATTATAGTAGTTATATTCTTGTATATAGGAGCAGTATTATAGTAGTTATATTCTTGTATATAGGAGCAGTATTATAGTAGTTATATTCTTGTATATAGGAGCAGTATTATAGTAGTTATATTCTTGTATATAGGGAGCAGTATTATAGTAGTTATATTCTTGTATATAGGAGCAGTATTATAGTAGTTATATTCTTGTATATAGGAGCAGTATTATAGTAGTTATATTCTTGTATATAGGAGCAGTATTATAGTAGTTATATTCTTGTATATAGGAGCAGTATTATAGTAGTTATATTCCTGTATGTAGGAGCAGTATTATAGTAGTTATATTCTTGTATATAGGAGCAGTATTATAGTAGTTATATTCTTGTGTATAGGCGCAGTATTATAGTAGTTATATTCTTGTATATAGGGGCAGTATTATAGTAGATATATTCTTGTATATAGGAGCAGTATTATAGTAGTTATATTCTTGTATATAGGAGCAGTATTATAGTAGTTATATTCTTGTATATAGGAGCAGTATTATAGTAGTTATATTATTATAGTAGTTATATTCCTGTATGTAGGAGCAGTATTATAGTAGTTATATTCTTGTATATAGGAGCAGTATTATAGTAGTTATATTCCTGTATATAGGAACAGTATTATAGTAGTTATATTCTTGTATATAGGAGCAGTATTATAGTAGTTATATTCTTGTATATAGGAGCAGTATTATAGGAGTTATATTCCTGTATGTAGGAGCAGTATTATAGTAGTTATATTCTTGTATATAGGAGCAGTATTATAGTAGTTATATTCTTGTATATAGGAGCAGTATTATAGTAGTTATATTCTTGTATGTAGGAGCAGTATTATAGGAGTTATATTCTTGTATATAGGAGGCAGTATTATAGTAGTTATATTCTTGTATATAGGAACAGTATTATAGTAGTTATATTTTTGTATATAGGAGCAGTATTATAGTAGTTATATTCTTGTATATAGGAGCAGTATTATAGTAGTTATATTCTTGTATATAGGAGCAGTATTATAGTAGTTATCTTCTTGTATATAGGGAGCAGTATTATAGTAGTTATATTCTTGTATATAGGAGCAGTATTATTGTAGTTATATTCTTGTATATAGGAGCAGTATTATAGTAGATATATTCTTGTATATAGGAGCAGTATTATAGTAGTTATATTCTTGTATATAGGAGCAGTATTATAGTAGTTATATTCTTGTATATAGGGGCAGTATTATAGTAGTTATATTCTTGTATATAGTGGGCAGTATTATAGTAGTTATATTCTTGTATATAGGAGCATTATTATAGTAGTTATATTCTTATATATAGGAGCAGTATTATAGTAGTTATATTCTTGTATATAGTGGGCAGTATTATAGTAGTTATATTCTTGTATATAGGAGCAGTATTATAGTAGTTATATTCTTGTATATAGGAGGCAGTATTATAGTAGTTATATTCTTGTATATAGGAGCATTATTATAGTAGTTATATTCTTGTATATAGGAGCAGTATTATAGTAGTTATATTCTTGTATATAGTGGGCAGTATTATAGTAGTTATATTCTTGTATATAGGAGCAGTATTATAGTAGTTATATTCTTGTATATAGGAGGCAGTATTATAGTAGTTATATTCTTGTATATAGGAGGCAGTATTATAGTAGTTATATTCTTGTATATAGGAGCATTATTATAGTAGTTATATTCTTGTATATAGGAGCAGTATTATAGTAGTTATATTCTTGTATATAGGAGGCAGTATTATAGTAGTTATATTCTTGTATATAGGAGCAGTATTATAGTTGTATTTTTCTTGTTCCAGTGTGGCAGTATAATAGTAGTTATATTCTTGTATATAGGAGGCAGTATTATAGTAGTTATATTCTTGTATATAGGAGCAGTATTATAGTAGATATATTCTTGTATATAGGGAGCAGTATTATAGTAGTTATATTCTTGTATATAGGAGCAGTATTATAGTAGTTATATTCTTGTATATAGGAGCAGTATTATAGTAGTTATATTCTTGTATATAGGAGCAGTATTATAGTAGATATATTCTTGTATATAGGAGCAGTATTATAGTAGTTATATTCTTGTATATAGGAGACAGTATTATAGTAGTTATATTCTTGTATATAGGAGCAGTATTATAGTAGTTATATTCTTGTATATAGGAGCAGTATTATAGTAGTTATATTCTTGTATATAGGAGCAGTATTATAGTAGTTATATTCTTGTATATAGGAGACAGTATTATAGTAGTTATATTCTTGTATAGAGGAGCAGTATTATAGTAGTTATATTCTTGTATATAGGAGCAGTATTATAGTAGATATATTCTTGTATATAGGAGCAGTATTATAGTAGTTATATTCTTGTATATAGGGTCAGTATTATAGTAGTTATATTCTTGTACATAGGGGGCAGTATTATAGTTGTATTTTTCTTGTTCCAGTGTGGCAGTATAATAGTAGTTTTTCCACATGCTGAATGAAAGGAAAAAGGTTTAATACATTTATTATATAATGAGTTTATACCGTCACTTTAGAACTTGTCATGTGACCAGAGTTGTACGTTAATATGGAGACAAATACACAGTCCCCCTCCATTTGCGCTCTATATAAATATATACATAGAAGATTAATGGCTGTATATTTCGCTCCTCTATGAGATCTTTATTGCTCTCATTAGTTATAGACGTCTCTCACTGTAGGAAATCTTTTATTGTGGCTCAGAAGAGGGAGAAGATCTGTAACCATCAGCCCAGACCACAGATAGCGGAGGCCATTTATCTCATGGAATCCAGTTATAGGTTGTGGAAAATTCATATTCGGGGCCTCGCGTATATCCATCAGCCGCGCATCTCGTCTTAAGAGCCATCATTATGTATTTGCTATGGAGCCGGAGATCGATGAGCGGTAATTGAACGGAACATTTGACGTTTGGCTCGGAAACACTGAGATTCTCGCGTATTACAATTGTTTCCGAAGAAAAGTGTCCTTGTTACCAAAGCAACCAATCAGCTTTACATCCACAGCGCAATTACATTTACCCTCCCCCATATCTTCAATACTGGGGTCTCCATATACTAAGTGCTCTCCTATACCTAGTGCTTGTATTATTGCAGCAGAATAGTGAGTATAATACAGGATATAACTCAGGATCAGTACAGGATCAGTAATGTAATGTATGTACACAGTGACCTCACCAGCAGAATAGTGAGTGCAGCTCTGGAGTATAATACAGGATGTAACTCAGGATCAGTCAAGGATAAGTAATGTAATGTATGTACACAGTGACCTCACCAGCAGAATAGGGAGTACAGCTCTGGGGTATAATACAGGATATAACTCAGGATCAGTACAGGATAAGTAATGTAATGTATGTACACAGTGACCTCACCAGCAGAATAGTGAGTACAGCTCTGGAGTATAATACAGGATATAACTCAGGATCAGTACAGGATAAGTAATGTAATGTATGTACACAGTGACCTCACCAGCAGAGTAGTGAGTACAGCTCTGGAGTGCTGACCAATTAGTTGCGGGTGTGGTCGTGCTTCAGCTGTGCTGTGTGTCTGCTGTGTCTCCTGAGCTCCAGGGATTTCCATCTGTTCCACCTGGGGCCTGCTTCCTCCTCCCCAGGGAGGGAGTGGGTTTCCAGGCATGAGTGAGGGAGGCGAGGCCCAGGCTTCTGCTCCTCGGAATAGGCCGCAGGGGAGCAGTAGAAGCCAGCAAGCGGCCGGAACATCGGAGGATTTGGGGGTGAGGCGTTCCACCAGGAGTCGCAGCAATGCTGCTCCAACTCCCCCCACAGAGGTGAGGAGCTCCAAGGCTGGATCCACCTCGGGAAAGCTGGGTGTTTCCAGCGGAAAGCTGGGTTCATCAGGAAGGAGGCAGAGTACTCACGGAGGTGAAGCCGACCTCAGTGAGGAAGGCTGGGGAGTGCTGAGGACCCGGGAGTCTATTTCCACCTATATGTCCCGGGTAAAAAGTCACCTCCGTGAGTATGAAGACGCCTGTAAGGCCATCAGGAGGCTCGAAGAGGGACTTCGCTGTGCCCGTGCCAGGGCTAAGGTAACTCCTAAGAGGAAAAAGGCAGAGATCCAGGCAGAGATAAAAAGACTTATGGCTGAAATACAAGCTTTGGAGGAGAGGAGAGCAGAATTACTGGCGAAGAGTGGTCCATTTAAAGAAAAATTGGAAAATGGAGAAAGATTCAAGGTAATGGAGGAAAAGGAAAATAAAAGGTTGATGGGGCTGCAACCTGAGAGCCAGGTGGATGATGCGGAGGAGATGGAGGAAGAACAGCCAGATCCACCTGGGGGCCTGCGGCAACAGCAGCAGGCCCCGTACAGTGGGCCCCCTGCACAGCAACCAGCAGTATCACCTGCCGACTCAGGGGAGGACAGTGACAGCAGCTACCAGGGAGGGGCGCTAATGGCCCAGATCCGCATGCTGGAATCCCCAGTGTGTCCTCAGAATCTGGTGTTTGGAGATGAGCTCCCAAATGAGGCACCTGGGGGTAAGAAGAAGAAGACCAAGCCAAAGCAGCAAGAAGTGGTGAGTTACATCTACACCCCCCTCCCAGTAAACCCTGAGTCGGCCGCAGGGTCAGCTCATTGTGCAAGCCCCGTTACCCAGCCCAGCCCGTGTTCTGTGGTGGACTCGGTGCAAAGGTGCGGGGAGAGTACAGATACTAAAAGGGCGCAGAGCTCCATGCCTGTTTGCAGTAGCAGGGATGGAGCAGAGAAGGCATCGGCCGCAAGGCCGTACAGTGAGGGCGGCCCAGCGGTGGGCATAGAGGCAGACTCCGGTGCTGTAGTTCGCTCCCCTGTGGGAGAGGGGGGTGACTCAGTGCCGGAGGTAGTCGTGGTGGCTAAGGGAAAAATAGATTCTCCCAAAAGTAGAAAAAAACTTTTGTTTTGCATTGGCGCCGCTGATCCAGATCAGCGGCGCCCAGGAGCTGGACATTCTAGTACGGATGAGGCGGAGGGTACCGGTAAAAACAGGGCTGGGGCCGCTAATAAACAGGCTAGGCAGGCTTCCCGGTCCTTGTATAAGGGACCGGTGACCTGTCCTGTGGTGGTGGCTCCAGCCCTGGTACCCAGTGATGCTGACAGTACAAAATCTGCGCCAGAACGCACCGGTCCAGCCAGTATGAATGTGGAGGTTAATGTTGGAGTGACTGAGGGTGTGAATGAGGGGAATAATTCATCTGTTACTAAAAATCTGTCTGGGGCTTTGAATAGTGGTTTGGGCTGTAGCACGGGTGGAGGTATGGGGGGCACATCAGCTAAAATAGGGGTCAATGGTTTGGGTATGGATTATGTGGAGGAGGGTGGTGAAGGGGCACAGATTAGTGGTGGGAATGTAGGGCCTGGTCCAGTTGCACCCCCAGCGGTGGCAGCACCCATCCGCAGCTACGCGAATGTCACCGCTGGGGGAAGGGGGGCAGCTTCCTCGTCCTCTGGCTCTGGGGAGAACAGTTTGCAGCAGCGTCTCCTGGGGGCCTTAAGGAGAGGGGAGAGATCGATCAATGTAGAGGGTAGGAAGGTTGATCTATCCTTCTGGATAGAGAGACATGGTCTTTCAGCCTTCCGAGAGGAAAGAGGGGGGGATAATGTGTGGTCCCTCCCTACAGCCGGGCCAGGTGGTCTCCGTAGGAATGTGGTCCGGCTGAGGTGGAGAGGCAGTGATACATGTCCTCCAAGATCTAAAGTTGTTGAGCTTCTGCTGAAGTTGGGCTTTAAGGCAGCTGACATCTATGCCTTGATACATCCTTATGGTACCCCTGAGTTCGATATCAGCTTTGTTCGGCCGGAGGGGCTTGAGCTCTTCTGGTCGAATTATGAGTTGGTAAAGAATGAGCCCGGCTGGCGAGACTTTGCCATTCAGGCAGTGTCTCGACAAAATAATGTCAAGAAGGTGACCGTTTTAACCCGTAATGAATCGCTTTCTTGTATTGACATCATGACGTGGCTAGGTCGGTATGGTGAGGTGGTGGAGGTCCCAAAAAAGAACAGGGATGAATATGGCATCTGGTCAGGGGCCTGGACGTTTATGGTCAAGCTTAGGCGTTCAGGAAACACCGTTACCCATATACCATCTGCGACCTTCCTCGGAAGGGATCGTATCCAGATCTTCTACCAGGGTCAGCCGAAGCTCTGTCACAGATGTGGTGACCCCACACATTTTAGTGCCAATTGCACTGTGCAGAAGTGCACTCTGTGTGGGGAAATAGGCCATCTCGCTACATCTTGTGCAGAGATTAGGTGTCACCTGTGTGGTGACTTAGGTCACCCATTCAGTCGCTGCCCTCGTTCTTTTGTCAACGCGGTTGTTGCCCCGGTGGGAGTAAGCCGTGAGGTGGATTCTGCTGGGGGGATGGCTGTCGGGGATGAAGGGGTGCAGGGGCCAGGGAAGAAAAGTAAGCAGAAGACGCCTGCCCAACTGAGGCGTCTCGAGAAGCGTCAAAGGGACAGGGAGATTCAGGACTCACAGGAGCATCAACCAACTGGGGTGACTCCTGATCCTGTCCCTGCGGCCAGTCTTACTGCTGAGGCCCTGGGGGATAGTGAACTGGATGAGGAGACTGGAAGGATCCACAAAGAGGGGGATGCCGTCTCCTCACTGTCCTCCCATGGTGGGAGCGCGGATGAGGACAGTGGGGGATGGGCAGAAACAAAGCGGGGTACTCGGAAGAATAAGAAAAGGAGAGATGTAAGATCTTCTCCCACCTGCCAGATGCCAAAGGAAGGTACAACTGATCTCCCTCTGATTGGTCTCTCCAACCGGTTCCGAGCCCTCCGCGACATTTCCTCTTCGGAGGAGGGGGTGGCTGGGGGTGAGGTTCCGGATGTTGCGGTGGGGCTCACAGGAGACGCTGAGTCCTCTCTCCCTGGGGAATCTATGTCTTCAGGGGACGGAGTCAGGGGACGAGGAAAATGTATATAAAGGGAAAATGGACACATCTATTTCACTTAAAAGGGGTAAACCATCATCTGATGAGGAGGGTGGTGGGGTGGATGGGAAGGATGGTGGGAAAAAGAAAGCTGTCTAACTCAATCACCCTTGATGGCGGCACCCTCTCCGTTGACTCTGGCATCCATTAATGTTGCCAGCATAAAGTCAGATACGGCTCGATTTGCGGCCTATGATTTTTTTGCCCATATTAATGCTGATATTTTATTTTTGCAGGAGACCAGGCTTACAGATATGTCATCTATCTACAAGGCTAAAAGAGAGTGGAGGAATGGGCCCACCTACTGGTCTCTTGGGGCCGAGCCGTATAGCGGAGTGGCGGTCCTTTTTACCGCAGCGGTAGAATGCCGACGGGTTATCGAGTTAGAAATGGGGAGGTGCCTGATCTTAGATGTCCTCATGAAGGGACAAGAACTTCGCCTTATTAACATCTACGGCCCACAGTCTAAGTGGGACCGGAAGTGTCTCTTTATGAGGATCAAGCCCTATCTTTTTACAAGTCGGCAGGTGGTCTTTGGAGGGGACTTTAATGCTGTCACGAGGCCCCAAGACAGGGGAGGTGCCAGAGACAAGCTGACTTATGATAGCGTCGCCCTTAATAGCATAGCGAGTGAGGCTCGCCTGGTGGATGTCCACATCCGGCACACCCCAGGCCACGCGGGATTCACCTATCATAGGGGTAGTTGTAGGTCTAGGATAGACAGGTTTTATTTAAAGGAGGAGGCCGTCTCTTCAGCAGTATCTGTTGTTGAGGTGGAGTTCTCCGATCACTGTTTAATTTTGTTTTCTCTGAATGTCGCAGAGACCCCCCGGATGGGCAGAGGCTATTGGAAGCTGAATTCGTCTCTCTTGGAAGAAGCGGAGATAAGACAGTCCTTTGAGGATTTTCTTCAGAGCCAGGTACCATTGCTGGGCCTTTGTAGCAGTAAGTCAGAGTGGTGGGAGATCTTCAAGGAAAGGGTTGCGAGATTCTTCCGCCAGCTCTCGGGCCTCAGAAGCCTAAACAGGTACCGTTTGTACCAGGGCCTGAGGAAGAAACTTGAGCACCTTGTCTCGACTGGAGGTAGTCGTGATGATATCTCCAGAGTGAAGTCCTTGTTGATGAAGTGCCAGTATGACAGACACGCATCTTTGGTTTTTGAGAGGGATTACGGGAAGTACCGCTCGCCTGACCCTTACAGAAACTGCAAGATGTCAGTGAATAGTAAAGTAGTCTCAGGACTGATTGATAGTACGGGATCCTTGAAAAGGTCCAGATCAGGGATCCTGGAGGTCATCAGATCCTTCTACTCGCACCTCTTGGGAAGGAAGGATCTAGATCGGGATAAGGTATCAGCTTTCTTGGCTGAAACCGTCCCTGAACCAGGAGTAGACCCCTCTCTTGACGTTTTGACAGAGATGATCCGGGAAGAGGAAGTCAGGATGGCTATTGATGGGCTTGCCCTCAAGAAGTCACCCGGTCCGGATGGCTTAACATCTGAGTTCTATAAGACCTTTAAGGACACTTTGGTTCCCCTCTTGACTGCGGTTTTTAATGAGTGTCTATCCTCGGGCACTCTGCCAAAGTCAATGAGGAGGTCAGCGCTGATCATCCTGTCAAAGGGTAAAGACCCGTTCCACATTGAGAATTGGCGTCCCATAGCGCTTCTCAATGTGGACCGAAAGATTCTGGCAAAAGTGCTGTTTAACCGGCTGGTGGAGTTTGCACCCCAGCTCCTTTCGGGGGCTCAGAATTGCTCTGTTCCGGGCCGCAGTACATTTAGTGCTGTGCTCAGTGTCCGAGAGGCTGTGGAGCAGGGTAGGGCTGGCCACTGGAAGGGGTACTTGCTGTCCTTGGATCAGGCAAAAGCGTTTGATCTGGTTAACCATGAGTACCTCTGGTCTGTTCTTCTGAGATATGGCCTGCCGGGGGGGTTTGTTTCCCGCTTGTGAATGGTTGGATTGGCCGCTCTTTTGAGGTTGGGTCTGGCGTCCGTCAGGGTTGTCCTTTGAGCCCGTTGCTGTACGTGTTTGCAATTGATCCTTTCCTTAGGAGGATTGATTGTGGACCGTTGGCGGGGGTGAGAATGGACCTGGCGGTGCCGGATTTGGCTCTGAGGGCGGTAGCGTATGCTGATGATGTCACCGTGTTTGTCTCCTCACAAGAGGAAGGCCAATGGGTGATGTCAGAGGTGGACCGCTACTCGGAGGCATCCGGGTCCAAGATCAACCGGGATAAGTGCGAGAGTCTCTGGCTGGGAGGGGGAGATCCTAGTTTTGATCTCCCGGACGCCCTTCCAGGGCCCCAGGAATCTGCAAAAGTTCTCGGCATCGAATTTGGCCAAGGGGATTACCCCAAACAAAACTGGGACAGCAGGCTTAAGATCGCCGCTCAGAAGGTGGATCAGTGGAAGGGTTGGTCTTTGACCCTCCGGGAAAGGGTTAACCTGATCAAAACTTTCCTGCTCCCTTTGCTGATATATCTGGGCAGTGTATGCATGTTGCCAGAACCTCTTTGGACCCGGGTCTACAGTGTGTTCTTCCAGATGTTATGGGGGAACAGACTGAACCTAGTGAAGAGGGAGGTTACTTACCGTACAAGGAGACTAGGGGGGTTGTGTATGGTCAACCCTGTGGTATTCCTAGTGAATACCTTTCTTAAGACCAATATAGCAAACCTCTGGTCAGAGAGGGCTCCTCCGTGGGTATCCTCCTGTAGGGGATGGTTTCGGCCTTTCTTCCAGGAATGGGAGACAGGAGGGCAAGTGAAGGATCTTCGCACACCACACGGGCATCTCCCGGCTTATGCTACCCCGGTTCTGAAGGTTATTCGTCGGTGGGGTCTGGGGATGTGGGAGATTAGGACTCTGTCGAGGAAATTCCTTGACAAGAGGGTCCTGTCTTCTCATTTCCAGAGGCCATTGGCGCTCAAGGACTGCCCAAGTCGGGATCTGGAGGTGGGTTTAGAGCTTTTGAATTCTATCAGGATCCCCTTGAAGTTTTGGGACTTGACTTGGCGCTGCTTCCATGGGAAACTGTGTGTGAGGGACAATCTGAAGTGCAGGAGCTCTGATGACCGGGGATGTCCCCGCGAAGAGTGTGGAAGCATGCTGGAAAGCATGGAGCATTTTCTGCTTCATTGTCCCTTTAACACAGAGGTTTACACCAGGGTGGGCGCTTCCATTGGTTGGCCTCGGCTGGCCAGTCTCTCCTATGCGGAATGGGCCTATGGGGCATTCAGAAACCTTGGAGGCTGGGACCGGTGCACTTTATTCCTAGTCAGCTCAGTGGTTAGGTACTACACGTGGAACGCACGGTGTTTAGTGTCGACGCAGCGTAAAATCCTCCCTGTGGATGTGGTGGTTAGGAACATTCTCGGTGACCTGGTGAAGGTGCGTTCTCTGGAGTACGAGAGGCTGGGTGCTGGCAGGGCCTCTCGTCTATGGAGGGGTTCTGCCTTTAAAGTGCCTTAGCCTGTTGTCCCCCCCTGGTGGTGGGCTGATGCTGGCACATTAGTCTTTTTGTTTTGAGCAGTTGGTTTATGGTAATATAGGGCTTGCAGGCACTGAACTTGAGCTTTAGGGGTTTGTTGTTTGGCTTATAGTGTTATATGTATTTGTTATTGTATTTATTTTTGTAGTCTATTTGTATACTTATGTATTGTATATATTGTTAGTCTGTGTATATTTTATGTAATGTATATATTGTATATATTGTGTGATGCCACCTGTGGTTTGGGTTTAGTTTAGGTTGGGTGGTGGGTTAAAAAGGGGGGAGGGGGTTTGTATGGGACTTTTATATATACAGAAAATCCTGGACTGGTTCATGGACGTCTGGTAACATGTACTGGGGGCATGGGATGCGGGACCAGCTCAGGGCCAAAAAAAAAAAAAAAAAAAAGTGGTGTTATTTTGTTTGTGTTGGTTTTTATTATTTTGTATATATTATTATTGTTGTTGTTGTTATTCTTTTGGTATATTACTGGTATTGGGTTTTTGGTATTGCAACTGGGCCAGGAAATTCACATTTAGCATTAGTGTATATTAGTGTATATAGTTTATTAGTATGGTATGGGTATTATGGGTATTATAGGAATCTGTCTTTTGTAAATATTGTATATATTTGTTTGTGTGCAGGAATGAGTGTGGGGTGGACCGGTGTTGTATTTTATGCTATTGTGTTGGTTTTATGATCATTATATTGATATGTTCTGTCGGATATGATATGTTTATGTTTTGTAATTTTTTTTATTGTTATGTTTGAAATTTTAATAAAAGATCTACAGGATATAACTCAGGATCAGTACAGGATAAGTAATGTAATGTATGTACACAGTGACCTCACCAGCAGAATAGTGAGTACAGCTCTGGAGTATAATACAGGATATAACTCAGGATCAGTACAGGATCAGTAATGTAATGTATGTACACAGTGACCTCACCAGCAGAATAGTGAGTGCAGCTCTGGAGTATAATACAGGATATAACTCAGGATCAGTACAGGATAAGTAATGTATATACACAGTGACCTCACCAGCAGAATAGTGAGTACAGCTCCGGAGTATAATACAGGATATAACTCAGGATCAGTACAGGATCAGTAATGTAATGTATGTACACAGTGACCTCACCAGCAGAATAGTGAGTGCAGCTCTGGAGTATAATACAGGATATAACTCAGGATCAGTACAGGATCAGTAATGTAATGTATGTACACAGTGACCTCACCAGCAGAATAGTGAGTACAGCTCTGGAATATAATACAGAATATAACTCAGGATCAGTACAGGATAAGTAATGTAATTTATGTACACAGTGACCTCACCAGCAGAATAGTGAGTACAGCTCTGGGGTATAATACAGGATATAACTCAGGATCAGTACAGGATCAGTAATGTAATGTATGTACACAGTGACCTCACCAGCAGAATAGTGAGTGCAGCTCTGGAGTATAATACAGGATATAACTCAGGATCAGTACAGGATAAGTAATGTAATGTATGTACACAGTGATCTCACCAGCAGAATAGTGAGTACAGCTCTGGAGTATAATACAGGATATAACTCAGGATCAGTACAGGATAAGTAATGTATGTATGTACACAGTGACCTCACCAGCAGAATAGTGAGTACAGCTCTGGAGTATAATACAGGATATAACTCAGGATCAGTACAGGATAAGTAATGTAATGTATGTACACAGTGACCTCACCAGCAGAATAGTGAGTACAGCTCTGGAGTATAATACAGGATATAACTCAGGATCAGTACAGGATAAGTAATGTAATGTATGTACACAGTGACCCCACCAGCAGAATAGTGAGTACAGCTCTGGAGTATAATACAGGATATAACTCAGGATCAGTACAGGATAAGTAATGTAATGTATGTACACAGTGACCCCACCAGCAGAATAGTGAGTACAGCTCTGGAGTATAACACAGGATATAACTCTGGATCAGTACAGGATAAGTAATGTAATGTATGTACACAGTGACCTCACCAGCAGAATAGTGAGTACAGCTCTGGGGTATAATACAGGATATAACTCAGGATCAGTACAGGATAAGTAATGTAATGTATGTACACAGTGACCTCACCAGCAGAATAGTGAGTACAGCTCTGGAGTATAACACAGGATATAACTCTGGATCAGTGGTAGGTATGATTTCCAGTAATATGTGTTCTCTTTGTTTTGTTCATCTTCCTGGGGAGGTGAAATGCGTCGGTCGTTGTGTTGCGGGGCTTTTCAGCAGGTGAACTCAGATGACTCTGTCGGGGGGGGGGGGTCTGATACCTTGTTGTGATGTCCTCAGGTGACCCCGCTCTCTCTCGCTGTCTCAGGGGTCCGCAGAGGCTGCAGATGATCACATCTATATACTATGGCATGTGCTGTGTACATTATATACAGACGTCTCATCCTCAGATCTTATCACGTCCTTATTAATGGCCGAGATGTAGAGCGGATTCTTATAGGATCTCATATCCCAGAGCTGCACAAGTATATATAGAAAGATTTACAGATAAAGCATTTCATGTGTGATACTGCCTGCTTAGCTACTGTATCTAAGGCTGTCATGTGTCATACTGCCTGCTTAGCTACTGTATCTAAGGCTGTCATGTGTCATACTGCCTGCTTAGCTACTGTATCTAAGGCTGTCATGTGTCATACTGCCTGCTTAGCTACTGTATCTAAGGCTGTCATGTGTGATACTGCCTGCGTAGCTACTGTATCTAAGGCTGTCATGTGTGATACTGCCTGCTTAGCTACTGTATCTAAGGCTGTCATGTGTGATACTGCCTTCTTAGTTACTGTATCTAAGGCTGTCATGTGTGATACTGCCTGCTTAGCTACTGTATCTAAGGCTGTCATGTGTGATACTGCCTGCTTAGCTACTGTATCTAAGGCTGTCATGTGTGATACTGCCTGCTTAGCTGCTGTATCTAAGGCTGTCATGTGTGATACTGCCTGCTTAGCTGCTGTATCTAAGGCTGTCATGTGTGATACTGCCTGCTTAGCTACTGTATCTAAGGCTGTCATGTGTGATACTGCCTTCTTAGTTACTGTATCTAAGGCTGTCATGTGTGATACTGCCTGCTTAGCTACTGTATCTAAGGCTGTCATGTGTGATACTGCCTGCTTAGCTACTGTATCTAAGGCTGTCATGTGTGATACTGCCTGCTTAGCTGCTGTATCTAAGGCTGTCATGTGTGATACTGCCTGCTTAGTTACTGTATTTAAGGCTGTCATGTGTGATACTGCCTGCTTAGCTACTCTATCTAAGGCTGTCATGTGTGATACTGCCTGTTTAGTTACTGTATCTAAGGCTGTCATGTGTGATACTGCCTGCTTAGCTACTGTATCTAAGGCTGTCATGTGTGATACTGCCTGCTTAGCTACTGTATCTAAGGCTGTCATGTGTCATACTGCCTGCTTAGCTACTGTATCTAAGGCTGTCATGTGTGATACTGCCTGCTTAGCTACTGTATCTAAGGCTGTCATGTGTGATACTGCCTGCTTAGTTACTGTATCTAAGGCTGTCATGTGTGATACTGTCTGCTTAGCTACTGTATCTAAGGCTGTCATGTGTCATACTGCCTGCTTAGCTACTGTATCTAAGGCTGTCATGTGTGATACTGCCTGCTTAGCTACTGTATCTAAGGCTGTCATGTGTGATACTGCCTGCTTAGTTACTGTATCTAAGGCTGTCATGTGTGATACTGTCTGCTTAGCTACTGTATCTAAGGCTGTCATGTGTGATACTGCCTGCTTAGCTGCTGTATCTAAGGCTGTCATGTGTGATACTGCCTGCTTAGCTGCTGTATCTAAGGCTGTCATGTGTGATACTGCCTGCTTAGCTACTGTATCTAAGGCTGTCATGTGTCATACTGCCTGCTTAGCTACTGTATCTAAGGCTGTCATGTGTCATACTGCCTGCTTAGCTACTGTATCTAAGGCTGTCATGTGTGATACTGCCTGCTTAGCTACTGTATCTAAGGCTGTCATGTGTGATACTGCCTGCTTAGCTGCTGTATCTAAGGCTGTCATGTGTGATACTGCCTGCTTAGCTGCTGTATCTAAGGCTGTCATGTGTGATACTGCCTGCTTAGCTACTGTATCTAAGGCTGTCATGTGTGATACTGCCTGCTTAGCTACTGTATCTAAGGCTGTCATGTGTGATACTGCCTGCTTAGCTGCTGTATCTAAGGCTGTCATGTGTGATACTGCCTGCTTAGCTGCTGTATCTAAGGCTGTCATGTGTGATACTGCCTGCTTAGCTACTGTATCTAAGGCTGTTAGGTGTGATACTGCCTGCTTAGTTACTGTATCTAAGGCTGTCATGTGTGATACTGCCTGCTTAGCTACTGTATCTAAGGCTGTCATGTGTGATACTGCCTGCTTAGCTACTGTATCTAAGGCTGTCATGTGTGATACTGCCTGCTTAGCTACTGTATCTAAGGCTGTCATGTGTGATACTGCCTGCTTAGCTGCTGTATCTAAGGCTGTCATGTGTGATACTGCCTGCTTAGCTGCTGTATCTAAGGCTGTCATGTGTGATACTGCCTGCTTACCTACTGTATCTAAGGCTGTCATGTGTGATACTGCCTGCTTAGCTGCTGTATCTAAGGCTGTCATGTGTGATACTGCCTGCTTAGCTGCTGTATTTAAGGCTGTCATGTGTCATAGTGCCTGCTTAGCTACTGTATCTAAGGCTGTCATGTGTGATACTGCCTGCTTAGTTACTGTATCTAAGGCTGTCATGTGTGATACTGCCTGCTTAGCTACTGTATCTAAGGCTGTCATGTGTGATACTGCCTGCTTAGCTACTGTATCTAAGGCTGTCATGTGTGATACTGCCTGCTTAGTTACTGTATCTAAGGCTGTCATGTGTGATACTGCCTGCTTAGCTACTGTATCTAAGGCTGTCATGTGTGATACTGCCTGCTTAGCTACTGTATCTAAGGCTGTCATGTGTGATACTGCCTGCTTAGCTGCTGTATCTAAGGCTGTCATGTGTAATACTGCCTGCTTAGCTGCTGTATCTAAGGCTGTCATGTGTGATACTGCCTGCTTAGCTGCTGTATCTAAGGCTGTCATGTGTGATACTGCCTGCTTAGCTACTGTATCTAAGGCTGTCATGTGTGATACTGCCTGCTTAGCTGCTGTATCTAAGGCTGTCATGTGTGATACTGCCTGCTTAGCTACTGTATCTAAGGCTGTCATGTGTGATACTGCCTGCTTAGCTACTGTATCTAAGGCTGTCATGTGTGATACTGCCTGCTTAGCTGCTGTATCTAAGGCTGTCATGTGTGATACTGCCTGCTTAGTTACTGTATTTAAGGCTGTCATGTGTGATACTGCCTGCTTAGCTACTGTATCTAAGGCTGTCATGTGTGATACTGCCTGCTTAGCTGCTGTATCTAAGGCTGTCATGTGTGATACTGCCTGCTTAGCTGCTGTATTTAAGGCTGTCATGTGTCATAGTGCCTGCTTAGCTACTGTATCTAAGGCTGTTATGTGTGATACTGCCTGCTTAGCTGCTGTATCTAAGGCTGTCATGTGTGATACTGCCTGCTGAACTGATGTATCTAAGGCTGTCATGTGTCATAGTGCCTGCTTAGCTGCTGTATCTAAGGCTGTCATGTGTGATACTGCCTGCTTAGCTGCTGTATCTAAGGCTGTCATGTGTGATACTGCCTGCTTAGCTACTGTATCTAAGGCTGTCATGTGTGATACTGCCTGCTTAGCTGCTGTATCTAAGGCTGTCATGTGTGATACTGCCTGCTTAGCTACTGTATCTAAGGCTGTCATGTGTGATACTGCCTGCTTAGCTACTGTATCTAAGGCTGTCATGTGTGATACTGCCTGCTTAGCTGCTGTATCTAAGGCTGTCATGTGTGATACTGCCTGCTTAGTTACTGTATTTAAGGCTGTCATGTGTGATACTGCCTGCTTAGCTACTGTATCTAAGGCTGTCATGTGTGATACTGCCTGCTTAGCTGCTGTATCTAAGGCTGTCATGTGTGATACTGCCTGCTTAGCTGCTGTATTTAAGGCTGTCATGTGTCATAGTGCCTGCTTAGCTACTGTATCTAAGGCTGTTATGTGTGATACTGCCTGCTTAGCTGCTGTATCTAAGGCTGTCATGTGTGATACTGCCTGCTGAACTGATGTATCTAAGGCTGTCATGTGTCATAGTGCCTGCTTAGCTGCTGTATCTAAGGCTGTCATGTGTGATACTGCCTGCTTAGCTGCTGTATCTAAGGCTGTCATGTGTGATACTGCCTGCTTAGCTACTGTATCTAAGGCTGTCATGTGTGATACTGCCTGCTTAGCTGCTGTATCTAAGGCTGTCATGTGTGATACTGCCTGCTTAGCTACTGTATCTAAGGCTGTCATGTGTGATACTGCCTGCTTAGCTACTGTATCTAAGGCTGTCATGTGTGATACTGCCTGCTTAGCTGCTGTATCTAAGGCTGTCATGTGTGATACTGCCTGCTTAGTTACTGTATTTAAGGCTGTCATGTGTGATACTGCCTGCTTAGCTACTGTATCTAAGGCTGTCATGTGTGATACTGCCTGCTTAGCTGCTGTATCTAAGGCTGTCATGTGTGATACTGCCTGCTTAGCTGCTGTATTTAAGGCTGTCATGTGTCATAGTGCCTGCTTAGCTACTGTATCTAAGGCTGTTATGTGTGATACTGCCTGCTTAGCTGCTGTATCTAAGGCTGTCATGTGTGATACTGCCTGCTGAACTGATGTATCTAAGGCTGTCATGTGTCATAGTGCCTGCTTAGCTGCTGTATCTAAGGCTGTCATGTGTGATACTGCCTGCTTAGCTGCTGTATCTAAGGCTGTCATGTGTGATACTGCCTGCTTAGCTGCTGTATCTAAGGCTGTTATGTGTGATACTGCCTGCTTAGCTGCTGTATCTAAGGCTGTCATGTGTGATTGTGCATGCTTAGCTGCTGTATCTAAGGCTGTCATGTGTGATACTGCCTGCTTAGCTGCTGTATCTAAGGCTGTCATGTGTGATACTGCCTGCTTAGCTGCTGTATCTAAGGCTGTCATGTGTGATACTGCCTGCTTAGCTGCTGTATCTAAGGCTGTCATGTGTGATACTGCCTGCTGAACTGATGTATCTAAGGCTGTCATGTGTCATAGTGCCTGCTTAGCTGCTGTATCTAAGCCTGTCATGTATGATACTGCCTGCTTAGCTGCTGTATCTAAGGCTGTCATGTGTGATACTGCCTGCTTAGCTGCTGTATCTAAGGCTGTCATGTGTGATACTGCCTGCTTAGCTGCTGTATTTAAGGCTGTCATGTGTGATACTGCCTGCTGAACTGATGTATCTAAGGCTGTCATGTGTGATACTGCCTGCTGAACTAATGTATCTAAGGCTGTCATGTGTGATACTGCCTGCTTAGCTGCTGTATCTAAGGCTGTCATGTGTGATACTGCCTGCTTAGCTGCTGTATCTAAGGCTGTCATGTGTGATACTGCCTGCTTAGCTGCTGTATCTAAGGCTGTCATGTGTGATACTGCCTGCTTAGCTGCTGTATCTAAGGCTGTCATGTGTGATACTGCCTGCTTAGCTGCTGTATCTAAGGCTGTCATGTGTGATACTGCCTGCTGAACTGATGTATCTAAGGCTGTCATGTGTGATACTGCCTGCTTAGCTGCTGTATCTAAGGCTGTCATGTGTGATACTGCCTGCTTAGCTGCTGTATCTAAGGCTGTCATGTGTCATAGTGCCTGCTTAGCTGCTGTATCTAAGGCTGTCATGTGTGATACTGCCTGCTGAACTGATGTATCTAAGGCTGTCATGTGTCATAGTGCCTGCTTAGCTACTGTATCTAAGGCTGTCATGTGTGATACTGCCTGCTTAGCTGCTGTATCTAAGGCTGTCATGTGTGATACTGCCTGCTTAGCTGCTGTATCTAAGGCTGTCATGTGTCATAGTGCCTGCTTAGCTGCTGTATCTAAGGCTGTCATGTGTGATACTGCCTGCTGAACTGATGTATCTAAGGCTGTCATGTGTCATAGTGCCTGCTTAGCTGCTGTATCTAAGGCTGTCATGTGTGATACTGCCTGCTTAGCTGCTGTATCTAAGGCTGTCATGTGTGATACTGCCTGCTTAGCTGCTGTATCTAAGGCTGTCATGTGTGATACTGCCTGCTTAGCTGCTGTATCTAAGGCTGTCATGTGTCATAGTGCCTGCTTAGCTGCTGTATCTAAGGCTGTCATGTGTGATACTGCCTGCTGAACTGATGTATCTAAGGCTGTCATGTGTCATAGTGCCTGCTCAGCTGCTGTATCTAAGGCTGTCATGTGTGATACTGCCTGCTGAACTGATGTATCTAAGCCGATCTGATATGCTTTTGTCTGCCTTGCTGATGTATCTTAGCCCAAGAAGTGTTTAGATGTTTGTGAGCCTTTTGTGTGCTATATATATAATGCTGAGCTGTGTATCTAAGCCTATTATGTGAGATACTTTTTTTTATTAAACTATGGTATCAAAGCCTTTAATTTGCTGCTGAGCTGCTGTATCTATGTGATACTGTCTTCTTAGCTGTTGTATCTAAGCCTACATTGTGTGATACTGTGTGATGAGCTTCTGTATCAAGCTCATGCATGATGCTGTCTGCTGAACCACTGTATCTAAGCCTATTAAGTGTGATACTTGCTGCTGAGCTGCTGTTTCTGAGTCTGTCAGGTGTGATATCTGCCATATTCCGGCTACTTATGTGCGTCAGACTCCGGTTTATTGAGCATTGATAGGTGAGCTCTGTATGACGCTGTATGTGCACTATATGACAGTATTATTTACTTCTGTATGATGCTGTATGTGCACTATATGACTGTATTATTTACTTCTGTATGATGCTGTATGTGCACTATATGACAGTATTATTTACTTCTGTATGACGCTGTATGTGCACTATATGACAGTATTATTTACCTCTGTATGATGCTGTATGTGCACTATATGACAGTATTATTTACTTCTGTATGACACTGTATGTGCACTATATGACAGTATTATTTACCTCTGTATGACGCTGTATGTGCACTATATGGCTGTATTATTTACCTCTGTATGACGCTGTATGTGCACTATATGGCTGTATTATTTACCTCTGTATGACACTGTATGTGCACTATATGACTGTATTATTTACCTCTGTATGACACTGTATGTGCACTATATGACTGTATTATTTACTTCTGTATGACGCTGTATGTGCACTATATGGCTGTATTATTTACCTCTGTATGACACTGTATGTGCATTATATGACTGTATTATTTACCTCTGTATGACACTGTATGTGCACTATATGACAGTATTATTTACCTCTGTATGATGCTGTATGTGCACTATATGACTGTATTATTTACTTCTGTATGACGCTGTATGTGCGTTATATGACTGTATTATTTACCTCTGTATGACACTGTATGTGCATTATATGACTGTATTATTTACCTCTGTATGACACTGTATGTGCACTATATGACAGTATTATTTACCTCTGTATGACGCTGTATGTGCACTATATGACAGTATTATTTACCTCTGTATGATGCTGTATGTGCACTATATGACAGTATTATTTACTTCTGTATGATGCTGTATGTGCACTATATGACAGTATTATTTACCTCTGTATGATGCTGTATGTGCACTATATGACTGTATTATTTACCTCTGTATGATGCTGTATGTGCACTATATGACTGTATTATTTACCTCTGTATGATGCTGTATGTGCACTATATGACAGTATTATTTACTTCTGTATGACGCTGTATGTGCACTATATGACAGTATTATTTACCTCTGTATGATGCTGTATGTGCACTATATGACAGTATTATTTACCTCTGTATGACACTGTATGTGCACTATATGACAGTATTATTTACCTCTGTATGACGCTGTATGTGCACTATATGACAGTATTATTTACCTCTGTATGATGCTGTATGTGCACTATATGACAGTATTATTTACTTCTATATGATGCTGTATGTGCACTATATGACTGTATTATTTACTTCTGTATGATGCTGTATGTGCACTATATGACTGTATTATTTACCTCTGTATGATGCTGTATGTGCACTATATGACTGTATTATTTACCTCTGTATGATGCTGTATGTGCACTATATGACTGTATTATTTACCTCTGTATGACACTGTATGTGCACTATATGACAGTATTATTTACTTCTGTATGACGCTGTATGTGCACTATATGACAGTATTATTTACCTCTGTATGATGCTGTATGTGCACTATATGACAGTATTATTTACCTCTGTATGACGCTGTATGTGCACTATATGACTGTATTATTTACCTCTGTATGATGCTGTATGTGCACTATATGACTGTATTATTTACTTCTGTATGACGCTGTATGTGCACTATATGACAGTATTATTTACTTCTGTATGACGCTGTATGTGCACTATATGACAGTATTATTTACCTCTGTATGACGCTGTATGTGCACTACATGACTGTATTATTTACCTCTGTATGATGCTGTATGTGCACTATATGGCTGTATTATTTGAGTTCTATATGATGCTCTGTGGACATTATATGACTGTATTATTTACCTCTGTATGATGCTGTATATACACTATATGGCTGCATTATTTGAGTTCTATATGATGCTCTGTGGGCATTATATGACTGTATTATTTACCTCTGTATGACACTGTATGTGCACTATATGGCTGTATTATTTGAGTTCTATATGACACTGTATGTGCACTATATGACTGTATTATTTACCTCTGTATGATGCTGTATGTGCACTATATGGCTGTATTATTTGAGTTCTATATGATGCTCTGTGGACATTATATGACTGTATTATTTACCTCTGTATGATGCTGTATATACACTATATGGCTGCATTATTTGAGTTCTATATGATGCTCTGTGGGCATTATATGACTGTATTATTTACCTCTGTATGACACTGTATGTGCACTATATGGCTGTATTATTTGAGTTCTATATGACACTGTATGTGCACTATATGACTGTATTATTTACCTCTGTATGACTCTGTATGTGCACTATATGGCTGTATTATTTGAGTTCTATATGATGCTCTGTGGACATTATATGACTGTATTATTTACCTCTGTATGATGCTGTATATACACTATATGGCTGCATTATTTGAGTTCTATATGATGCTCTGTGGGCATTATATGACTGTATTATTTACCTCTGTATGACACTGTATGTGCACTATATGGCTGTATTATTTGAGTTCTATATGACACTGTATGTGCACTATATGACTGTATTATTTACCTCTGTATGACTCTGTATGTGCACTATATGACTGTATTATTTACCTCTGTATGACTCTGTATGTGCACTATATGACTGTATTATTTACCTCTGTATGACACTGTATGTACACTATATGGCTGCATTATTCGAGTTCTATATGATGCTCTGTGGGCATTATATGACTGTATTATTTACCTCTGTATGACCCTGTATGTACACTATATGGCTGCATTATTCGAGTTCTGTAGGATGCTGTATGGACACTATATTTAGCTGTGTAGGACAAAGTGTGGGCACCATATGACTGTATTATTTAATCCCTGTATGATGCTGTATATGCAGTTTATGACTGCATTATTTGAGCTTTGTATGATGCTGTGAGTGCCCTGTATGACTGTATTATTTATCTCTGTATAACACTGTGTAGATCTATATGACCATATCATTTAAGCCCTATATGACGCTGTATGGGCACTATAGGACGGTATCATTTAAACACTGTATGACACTGTAAGGGCCCTTTAACTTAAAATCCCATATAACCCCGGACGAACAAGTGTAAATCCCTGCAGTCACAATAGAACAGTGTTTCCCAACCAGTGTGCCTCCAGCTGTTGCAAAACTACAACTCCCAGCATGCCCGGACAGCCGTTGGCTGTCCGGGCATGCTGGGAGTTGTAGTTTTGCAACAGCTGGAGGCACACTGGTTGGGAAACACTGCAATAGAACAACCGCACAGGATTCATAACAATGGGTGGATAGTATTTGCTCCACCTAGTATCTTAACCCTTTACACCACAGTTATTATCACAAATGATGAAGTATTCAGAACGTTCATAATATAATAACGATATAAGACACGATGCAGCAACAGGAAAACAAGCAGAGAATACTGGGGGAATTAAAGGGGTACTCCGGTGGAAAATCTTTATTTATTTATTTTTTTATTCTACTGGTGCCAGAAAGTTATTTGTAAATGACTTCTATTAAAAAAAAATCTTAATCCTTCCAGTACTTATTAGCTTCTGAATACTCCAGAGGAAATCCTTTTCTTTTTGGAACACAGAGCTCTCTGCTGACATCACGAGCACAGTGCTCTCTGCTGACACCTCTGTCCATTTTAGGAACAGTCCAGAGTAGGAGAAAATCTCCATAGAAAACATATATGCTGCTCTGGACAGTTCCTAAAATGGACAGAGATGTCAGCAGAGAGCACTGTGCTCGTGATGTCAGCAGAAAGCACTATGCTTGTCTGTAGTATTCAGCAGCTAATAAGTACTGGAAGGATTAAGATTTTTTAATAGAAGTAATTTACAAATCTGTTTAACTTTCTGGCACCAAGCACGTAACTGGGACCCTCGTGCCTCAGGAGCCTGTATACAGCTATATATCTGAGCCCTATATGATGCTGTATGGGCACTATATGACTGTATAATCTGAGCCCTATATGATGCTGTATGGGCACTATATGACTGTATAATCTGAGCCCTATATGATGATGTATGGGCACTATATGACTGTATAATCTGATCCCTATATGATGATGTATGGGCACTATATGACTGTATAATCTGATCCCTATATGATGATGTATGGGCACTATATGACTGTATAATCTGATCCCTATATGATGCTGTATGGGCACTATATGAATGTATAATCTGAGCCCTATATGATGATGTATGGGCACTATATGACTGTATAATCTGATCCCTATATGATGATGTATGGGCACTATATGACTGTATAATCTGAGCCCTATATGATGATGTATGGGCACTATATGACTGTATAATCTGAGCCCTATATGATGATGTATGGGCACTATATGACTGTATAATCTGAGCCCTATATGATGATGTATGGGCACTATATGACTGTATAATCTGAGCCCTATATGATGATGTATGGGCACTATATGACTGTATAATCTGATCCCTATATGATGATGTATGGGCACTATATGACTGTATAATCTGAGCCCTGTATGATGATGTATGGGCACTATATGACTGTATAATCTGATCCCTATATGATGATGTATGGGCACTATATGACTGTATAATCTGAGCCCTATATGATGCTGTATGGGCACTATATGACTGTATAATCTGAGCCCTATATGATGATGTATGGGCACTATATGACTGTATAATCTGATCCCTATATGATGATGTATGGGCACTATATGACTGTATAATCTGATCCCTATATGATGATGTATGGGCACTATATGACTGTATAATCTGAGCCCTGTATGATGATGTATGGGCACTATATGACTGTATAATCTGAGCCCTATATGATGATGTATGGGCACTATATGACTGTATAATCTGATCCCTATATGATGATGTATGGACACTATATGACTGTATAATCTGATCCCTATATGATGATGTATGGACACTATATGACTGTATAATCTGATCCCTATATGATGATGTATGGGCACTATATGACTGTATAATCTGAGCCCTATATGATGATGTATGGGCACTATATGAATGTATAATCTGAGCCCTATATGATGATGTATGGGCACTATATGACTGTATAATCTGATCCCTATATGATGATGTATGGGCACTATATGACTGTATAATCTGAGCCCTATATGATGATGTATGGGCACTATATGACTGTATAATCTGATCCCTATATGATGATGTATGGGCACTATATGACTGTATAATCTGATCCCTATATGATGATGTATGGGCACTATATGACTGTATAATCTGAGCCCTATATGATGATGTATGGGCACTATATGAATGTATAATCTGAGCCCTATATGATGATGTATGGGCACTATATGACTGTATAATCTGATCCCTATATGATGATGTATGGGCACTATATGACTGTATAATCTGATCCCTATATGATGATGTATGGGCACTATATGACTGTATAATCTGAGCCCTATATGATGATGTATGGGCACTATATGACTGTATAATCTGAGCCCTATATGATGCTGTATGGGCACTATATGACTGTATAATCTGAGCCCTATATGATGATGTATGGGCACTATATGACTGTATAATCTGATCCCTATATGATGATGTATGGGCACTATATGACTGTATAATCTGAGCCCTATATGATGATGTATGGGCACTATATGACTGTATAATCTGAGCCCTATATGATGATGTATGGGCACTATATGACTGTATAATCTGAGCCCTATATGATGATGTATGGGCACTATATGACTGTATAATCTGATCCCTATATGATGATGTATGGGCACTATATGACTGTATAATCTGATCCCTATATGATGATGTATGGACACTATATGACTGTATAATCTGATCCCTGTATGATGCTGTATGGGCACTATATGACTGTATAATCTGAGCCCTATATGATGATGTATGGGCACTATATGACTGTATAATCTGATCCCTAGATGATGATATATGGGCACTATATGACTGTATAATCTGAGCCCTATATGATGATGTATGGGCACTATATGACTGTATAATCTGAGCTCCATATGATGATGTATGGGCACTATATGACTGTATAATCTGATCCCTAGATGATGATATATGGGCACTATATGACTGTATAATCTGAGCCGTATATGATGATGTATGGGCACTATATGACTGTATAATCTGAGCCCTATATGATGCTGTATGGGCACTATATGACTGTATAATCTGATCCCTATATGATGATGTATGGGCACTATATGACTGTATAATCTGAGCCCTATATGATGCAGTATGGGCACTATATGACTGTATAATCCGAGCCCTATATGATGATGTATGGGCACTATATGACTGTATAATCTGATCCCTATATGATGCTGTATGGGCACTATATGACTGTATAATCTGAGCCCTATATGATGCAGTATGGGCACTATATGACTGTATAATCTGATCCCTATATGATGATGTATGGGCACTATATGACTGTATAATCTGATCCCTATATGATGATGTATGGGCACTATATGACTGTATAATCTGATCCCTATATGATGATGTATGGGCATTATATGACTGTATAATCTGATCCCTATATGATGATGTATGGGCACTATATGACTGTATAATCTGATCCCTATATGATGATGTATGGGCACTATATGACTGTATAATCTGAGCCCTATATGATGCTGTATGGGCACTATATGAATGTATAATCTGAAACCTATATGATGCTGTATGGGCACTATATGACTGTATAATCTGATCCCTATATGATGATGTATGGGCACTATATGACTGTATAATCTGATCCCTATATGATGCTGTATGGGCACTATATGTCTGTATAATCTGATCCCTATATGATGATGTATGGGCACTATATGACTGTATAATCTGAGCCCTATATGATGATGTATGGGCACTATATGACTGTATAATCTGAGCCCTATATGACGCTGTATGAGCACTATATGACTGTATAATCTGATCCCTATATGATGATGTATGGGCACTATATGACTGTATAATCTGAGCCCTATATGATGCTGTATGGGCACTATATGACTGTATAATCTGAGCCCTATATGATGATGTATGGGCACTATATGACTGTATAATCTGAGCCCTATATGATGATGTATGAGCACTATATGACTGTATAATCTGAGCCCTATATGATGATGTATGGGCACTATATGACTGTATAATCTGATCCCTATATGATGATGTATGGGCACTATATGACTGTATAATCTGAGCCCTATATGATGATGTATGGGCACTATATGACTGTATAATCTGATCCCTATATGATGCAGGATGGGCACTATATGACTGTATAATCTGAGCCCTATATGATGATGTATGGGCACTATATGACTGTATAATCTGAGCCTTATATGATGATGTATGGACACTATATGACTGTATAATCTGAGCCCTATATGATGATGTATGGGCACTATATGACTGTATAATCTGATCCCTATATGATGCTGTATGGGCACTATATGACTGTATAATCTGATCCCTATATGATGATGTATGGGCACTATATGACTGTATAATCTGAGCCCTATATGATGATGTATGGGCACTATATGACTGTATAATCTGAGCCCTATATGATGCTGTATGGGCACTATATGACTGTATAATCTGATCCCTATATGATGATGTATGGGCACTATATGACTGTATAATCTGATCCCTATATGATGATGTATGGGCACTATATGACTGTATAATCTGAGCCCTATATGATGATGTATGGACACTATATGACTGTATAATCTGAGCCCTATATGATGATGTATGGGCACTATATGACTGTATAATCTGATCCCTATATGATGATGTATGGACACTATATGACTGTATAATCTGATCCCTATATGATGATGTATGGGCTCTATATGACTGTATAATCTGATCCCTATATGATGATGTATGGGCACTATATGACTGTATAATCTGATCCCTATATGACGCTGTATGGGCACTATATGACTGTATAATCTGATCCCTATATGATGCTGTATGGACACTATATGACTGTATAATCTGATCCCTATATGATGCTGTATGGGTACTATATGACTGTATAATCTGAGCCCCATATGGTTTTGTATGGACACTATATGACAGTATAATCTGATCCCTATATGATGATGTATGGGCACTATATGACTGTATAATCTGAGCCCTATATGATGATGTATGGGCACTATATGACTATAATCTGAGCCCTATATGATGATGTATGGGCACTATATGACTGTATAATCTGATCCCTAGATGATGATATATGGGCACTATATGACTGTATAATCTGATCCCTATATGATGATGTATGGGCACTATATGACTGTATAATCTGAGCCCTATATGATGCTGTATGGGCACTATATGAATGTATAATCTGAGCCCTATATGATGATGTATGGACACCATATGACTGTATAATCTGAGCCCTATATGATGATGTATGGGCACTATATGACTGTATAATCTGATCCCTAGATGATGATATATGGGCACTATATGACTGTATAATCTGAGCCCTATATGATGATGTATGGGCACTATATGACTGTATAATCTGAGCCCTATATGATGATGTATGGGCACTATATGACTGTATAATCTGAGCCTTATATGATGATGTATGGGCACTATATGACTGTATAATCTGATCCCTATATGATGATGTATGGGCACTATATGACTGTATAATCTGAGCCCTATATGATGCTGTATGGGCACTATATGACTGTATAATCTGATCCCTATATGATGCTGTATGGGCACTATATGACTGTATAATCTGATCCCTATATGATGATGTATGGGCACTATATGACTGTATAATCTGAGCCCTATATGATGATGTATGGGCACTATATGACTATAATCTGAGCCCTATATGATGATGTATGGGCACTATATGACTGTATAATCTGATTCCTATATGATGATGTATGGGCACTATATGACTGTATAATCTGATCCCTATATGATGATGTATGGGCACTATATGACTGTATAATCTGATCCCTATATGATGCTGTATGGGCACTATATGACTGTATAATCTGAGCCCTATATGATGATGTATGGGCACTATATGACTGTATAATCTGATCCCTAGATGATGATATATGGGCACTATATGACTGTATAATCTGAGCCCTATATGATGCTGTATGGGCACTATATGACTGTATAATCTGATCCCATATGATGCTGTATGGGCACTATATGACTGTATAATCTGATCCCTATATGATGATGTATGGGCACTATATGACTGTATAATCTGAGCCCTATATGATGATGTATGGGCACTATATGACTGTATAATCTGATCCCTATATGATGCTGTATGGGCACTATATGACTGTATAATCTGAGCCCTATATGATGATGTATGGGCACTATATGACTGTATAATCTGAGCCCTATATGATTATGTATGGGCAATATATGACTGTATAATCTGAGCCCTATATGATGCTGTATGGGCACTATATGACTGTATAATCTGAGCCCTATATGATGCTGTATGGACACTATATGACTGTATAATCTGAGCCCTATATGATGCTGTATGGGCACTATATGACTGTATAATCTGAGCCCTATATGATGATGTATGGGCACTATATGACTTTATAATCTGATCCCTATATGATGATGTATGGGCACTATATGACTGTATAATCTGAGCCGTATATGATGATGTATGGGCACTATATGACTGTATAATCTGAGCCCTATATGATGATGTATGGGCACTATATGACTGTATAATCTGATCCCTATATGATGATGTATAGGCACTATATGACTGTATAATCTGAGCCCTATATGATGATGTATGGGCACTATATGACTGTATAATCTGAGCCCTATATGATGATGTATGGGCACTATATGACTGTATAATCTGATCCCTATATGATGATGTATGGGCACTATATGACTGTATAATCTGAGCCCTATATGATGCTGTATGGGCACTATATGACTGTATAATCTGATCCCTATATGATGATGTATGGGCACTATATGACTGTATAATCTGAGCCCTATATGATGATGTATGGGCACTATATGACTGTATAATCTGATCCCTATATGATGATGTATGGGCACTATATGACTGTATAATCTGATCCCTATATGATGATGTATGAGCACTATATGACTGTATAATCTGATCCCTATATGATGCTGTATGGGCACTATATGACTGTATAATCTGATCCCTATATGATGATGTATGGACACTATATGACTGTATAATCTGATCCCTATATGATGATGTATGGGCACTATATGACTGTATAATCTGATCCCTATATGATGATGTATGGGCACTATATGACTGTATAATCTGAGCCCTATATGATGATGTATGGGCACTATATGACTGTATAATCTGAGCCCTATATGATGATGTATGGGCACTATATGACTGTATAATCTGAGCCCTATATGATGATGTATGGGCACTATATGACTGTATAATCTGAGCCCTATATGATGATGTATGGGCACTATATGACTGTATAATCTGAGCTCCATATGATGATGTATGGACACTATATGACTGTATAATCTGAGCCCTATATGATGATGTATGGGCACTATATGACTGTATAATCTGATCCCTATATGATGATGTATGGGCACTATATGACTGTATAATCTGATCCCTATATGATACTGTATGGGCACTATATGTCTGTATAATCTGAGCCCTATATGATGATGTATGGGCACTATATGACTGTATAATCTGATCCCTATATGATGATGTATGGGCACTATATGACTGTATAATCTAAGCCCTATATGATGATGTATGGGCACTATATGACTGTATAATCTGAGCCCTATATGATGCTGTATGGGCACTATATGACTGTATAATCTGAGCCCTATATGATGATGTATGGGCACTATATGACTGTATAATCTGATCCCTATATGATGATGTAGGGGCACTATATGACTGTATAATCTGATCCCTATATGATGATGTATCGGCACTATATGACTGTATAATCTGAGCCCTATATGATGATGTATGGGCACTATATGACTGTATAATCTGATCCCTATATGATGATGTATGGGCACTATATGACTGTATAATCTGAGCCCTATATGATGCTGTATGGGCACTATATGACTGTATAATCTGATCCCTATATGATGATGTATGGGCACTATATGACTGTATAATCTGATCCCTATATGATGATGTATGGGCACTATATGACTGTATAATCTGAGCCCTATATGATGCAGTATGGGCACTATATGACTGTATAATCTGATCCCTATATGATGATGTATGGGCACTATATGACTGTATAATCTGAGCCCTATATGATGATGTATGGGCACTATATGACTGTATAATCTGATCCCTATATGATGATGTATGGGCACTATATGAATGTATAATCTGAGCCCTGTATGATGATGTATGGGCACTATATGACTGTATAATCTGATCCCTAGATGATGATATATGGGCACTATATGACTATATAATCTGAGCCCTATATGATGATGTATGGGCACTATATGACTGTATAATCTGATCCCTATATGATGATGTATGGGCACTATATGACTGTATAATCTGAGCCCTATATGATGATGTATGGGCACTATAAGACTGTATAATCTGAGCCCTATATGATGATGTATGGGCTCTATATGACTGTATAATCTGATCCCTATATGATGATGTATGGGCACTATATGTCTGTATAATCTGATCCCTATATGATGATGTATGGGCACTATATGACTGTATAATCTGATCCCTATATGATGATGTATGGGCACTATATGACTGTATAATCTGAGCCCTATATGACGCTGTATGGGCACTATATAACTGTATAATCTGAGCCCTATATGATGCTGTATGAGCACTATATGACTGTATAATCTGATCCCTATATGATGATGTATGGGCACTATATGACTGTATAATCTGAGCCCTATATGATGATGTATGGGCACTATATGACTGTATAATCTGATCCCTATATGATGATGTATGGGCACTATATGACTGTATAATCTGAGCCCTATATGATGCTGTATGGGCACTATATGACTATATAATCTGAGCCCTATATGATGATGTATGGGCACTATATGACTGTATAATCTGATCCCTATATGATGATTTAGGGGCACTATATGACTGTATAATCTGAGCCCTATATGATGATGTATGGGCACTATATGACTGTATAATCTGATCCCTATATGATGCTGTATGGGCACTATATGACTGTATAATCTGAGCCCTATATGATGATGTATGGGCACTATATGACTGTATAATCTGATCCCTATATGATGATGTATGGGCACTATATGACTGTATAATCTGATCCCTATATGATGATGTATGGGCACTATATGACTGTATAATCTGAGCCCTGTATGATGATGTATGGGCACTATATGACTGTATAATCTGAGCCCTATATGATGCTGTATGGGCACTATATGACTATATAATCTGATCCCTATATGATGATGTATGGGCACTATATGACTGTATAATCTGATCCCTATATGATGATGTATGGGCACTATATGACTGTATAATCTGAGCCCTGTATGATGATGTATGGGCACTATATGACTGTATAATCTGAGCCCTATATGATGCTGTATGGGCACTATATGACTGTATAATCTGAGCCCTATATGATGATGTATGGGCACTATATGACTATATAATCTGATCCCTATATGATGATGTATGGGCACTATATGAATGTATAATCTGAGCCCTATATGACGCTGTATGAGCACTATATGACTGTATAATCTGAGCCCTATATGATGCTGTATGAGCACTATATGACTGTATAATCTGATCCCTATATGATGATGTATGGGCACTATATGACTGTATAATCTGAGCCCTATATGATGATGTATGGCCACTATATGACTGTATAATCTGATCCCTATATGATGATGTATGGGCACTATATGACTGTATAATCTGAGCCCTATATGATGCTGTATGGGCACTATATGACTGTATAATCTGAGCCCTATATGATGATGTATGGGCACTATATGACTATATAATCTGAGCCCTATATGATGATTTATGGGCACTATATGACTGTATAATCTGATCCCTATATGATGATTTAGGGGCACTATATGACTGTATAATCTGATCCCTATATGATGATTTAGGGGCACTATATGACTGTATAATCTGAGCCCTATATGATGCTGTATGGGCACTATATGACTGTATAATCTGAGCCCTATATGATGATGTATAGGCACTATATGACTGTATAATCTGAGCCCTATATGATGATGTATGGTCACTATATGACTGTATAATCTGATCCCTATATGATGATGTATGGGCACTATATGACTGTATAATCTGAGCCGTATATGATGATGTATGAGCACTATATGACTGTATAATCTGAGCCCTATATGATGATGTATGGGCACTATATGACTGTATAATCTGATCCCTATATGATGATGTATGGGCACTATATCACTGTATAATCTGAGCCCTATATGATGCTGTATGGGCACTATATGACTGTATAATCTGATCCCTATATGATGATGTATGGGCACTATATGACTGTATAATCTGATCCCTATATGATGATGTATGGGCACTATATGACTGTATAATCTGAGCCCTATATGATGCTGTATGGGCACTATATGTCTGTATAATCTGATCCCTATATGATGATGTATGGGCACTATATGACTGTATAATCTGAGCCCTATATGATGATGTATGGGCACTATATGACTGTATAATCTGAGCCCTATATGACGCTGTATGAGCACTATATGACTGTATAATCTGATCCCTATATGATGATGTATGGGCACTATATGACTGTATAATCTGATCCCTATATGATGATGTATGGACACTATATGACTGTATAATCTGAGCTCCATATGATGATGTATGGGCACTATATGAGTGTATAATCTGAGCCCTATATGATGATGTATGGACACTATATGACTGTATAATCTGAGCCCTATATGATGATGTATGGACACTATATGACTGTATAATCTGAGCCCTATATGATGATGTATGGGCACTATATGACTGTATAATCTGAGCCCTATATGATGATGTATGGGCACTATATGACTATAATCTGAGCCCTATATGATGATGTATGGGCACTATATGACTGTATAATCTGATCCCTAGATGATGATATATGGGCACTATATGACTGTATAATCTGAGCCCTATATGATGCAGGATGGGCACTATATGACTGTATAATCTGATCCCTATATGATGATGTATGGACACTATATGACTGTATAATCTGAGCCCTATATGATGATGTATGGGCACTATATGACTATAATCTGATCCCTATATGATGATGTATGGGCACTATATGACTGTATAATCTGAGCCCTATATGATGATGTATGGACACTATATGACTGTATAATCTGAGCTCCATATGATGATGTATGGGCACTATATGACTGTATAATCTGAGCCCTATATGATGATGTATGGGCACTATATGACTGTATAATCTGAGCCCTGTATGATGATGTATGGACACTATATGACTGTATAATCTGATCCCTATATGATGCTGTATGGGCACTATATGACTGTATAATCTGAGCTCTATATGATGATGTATGGACACTATATGACTGTATAATCTGAGCCCTATATGATGATGTATGGGCACTATATGACTGTATAATCTGATCCCTATATGATGATGTATAAACACTATATGACTGTATAATCTGAGCTCCATATGATGATGTATGGACACTATATGACTGTATAATCTGAGCCCTTTATGCTGATGTATGGGCACTATATGACTGTATAATCTGAGCCCTATATGATGATGTATGGGCACTATATGACTGTATAATCTGAGCCCTATATGATGATGTATGGGCACTATATGACTGTATAATCTGATCCCTATATGATGATGTATGGGCACTATATGACTGTATAATCTGAGCCCTATATGATGCTGTATGGGCACTATATGACTGTATAATCTGAGCTCCATATGATGATGTATGGACACTATATGACTGTATAATCTGATCCCTATATGATGATGTATGGGCACTATATGACTGTATAATCTGAGCCCTATATGATAATGTATGAGCACTATATGACTGTATAATCTGATCCCTATATGACGCTGTATGGGCACTATATGACTGTATAATCTGAGCCCTATATGATGCTGTATGGGCATTATATGACTGTATAATCTGAGCCCTATATGATGATGTATGGGCACTATATGAATGTATAATCTGATCCCTAAATGATGCTGTATGGGCACTATATGAATGTATAATCTGATCCCTATATGATGATGTATGGGCACTATATGACTGTATAATCTGAGCCCCATATGGTTTTGTATGGGCACTATATGAATGTATAATCTGAGCCCTGTATGATGCTGTATGGGCACTATATGACTGTATAATCTGATCCCTATATGATGATGTATGGGCACTATATGACTGTATAATCTGAGCCCTATATGATGATGTATGGGCACTATATGACTGTATAATCTGATCCCTATATGATGATGTATGGGCACTATATGACTGTATATTTTGAGCCCCATATGGTTTTGTATGGACACTATATGACTGTATAATCTGAGCCCCATATGGTTTTGTATGGACACTATATGACTGTAAATTTTGAGCCCCGTATGGTTTTGTATGGGCACTATATGGCTGTATATTTTGAGCCCTATATGGTTTTGTATGGGCACTATATGGCTGTATATTTTGAGCCCCATATGCTTTTGTATGGGCACTATATGACTGTATATTTTGAGCCCCATATGGTTTTGTATGGGCACTATATGACTGTATATTTTGAGCCCCATATGGTTTTGTATGGACACTATATGACTGTATAATCTGAGCCCCATATGGTTTTGTATGGACACTATATGACTGTATAATCTGAGCCCCATATGGTTTTGTATGGACACTATATGACTGTATAATCTGAGCCCCATATGGTTTTGTATGGACACTATATGACTGTATAATCTGAGCCCCATATGGTTTTGTATGGACACTATATGACTGTATAATCTGAGCCGCATATGGTTTTGTATGGACACTATATGACTGTATATTTCGAGCCCCATATGGTTTTGTATGGACACTATATGGCTGTATATTTTGAGCCCCATATGGTTTTGTATGGACACTATATGGCTGTATACTTCGAGCCCCATATGGTTTTGTATGGACACTATATGACTGTATATTTCGAGCCCCATATGGTTTTGTATGGGCACTATATGACTGTATATTTCGAGCCCCATATGGTTTTGTATGGACACTATATGGCTGTATATTTTGAGCCCCATATGGTTTTGTATGGACACTATATGGCTGTATAATCTGAGCTCCATATGGTTTTGTATGGACACTATATGACTGTATAATCTGAGCTCCATATGGTTTTGTATGGACACTATATGACTGTATAATCTGAGCTCCATATGGTTTTGTATGGACACTATATGACTGTATATTTTGAGCCCTATATGGTTTTGTATGGGCACTATATGACTGTATAATCTGAGCCCCATATGGATTTGTATGGACACTATATGACTGTATATTTCGAGCCCCATATGGTTTTGTATGGACACTATATGGCTGTATATTTTGAGCCCCATATGGTTTTGTATGGACACTATATGACTGTATAATCTGAGCCCCATATGGTTTTGTATGGACACTATATGACTGTATATTTCGAGCCCCATATGGTTTTGTATGGACACTATATGGCTGTATATTTTGAGCCCCATATGGTTTTGTATGGGCACTATATGGCTGTATATTTTGAGCCCCATATGGTTTTGTATGGACACTATATGACTGTATATTTTGAGCCCCATATGGTTTTGTATGGACACTATATGACTGTATATTTCGAGCCCCATTTGGTTTTGTATGGACACTATATGACTGTATAATCTGAGCCCCATATGGTTTTGTATGGACACTATATGACTGTATAATCTGAGCCCCATATGGTTTTGTATGGACACTATATGACTGTATAATCTGAGCCCCATATGGTTTTGTATGGACACTATATGACTGTATATTTTGAGCCCCATATGGTTTTGTATGGACACTATATGACTGTATAATCTGAGCCCCATATGGTTTTGTATGGACACTATATGACTGTATAATCTGAGCCCCATATGGTTTTGTATGGACACTATATGATTGTATAATCTGAGCCCCATATGGTTTTGTATGGACACTATATGGCTGTATATTTTGAGCCCCATATGGTTTTGTATGGGCACTATATGACTGTATAATCTGAGCCCCATATGGTTTTGTATGGACACTATATGACTGTATATTTCGAGCCCCATATGGTTTTGTATGGACACTATATGGCTGTATATTTTGAGCCCCATATGGTTTTGTATGGACACTATATGACTGTATATTTCGAGCCCCATATGGTTTTGTATGGACACTATATGACTGTATATTTCGAGCCCCATATGGTTTTGTATGGACACTATATGGCTGTATATTTCGAGCCCCATATGGTTTTGTATGGACACTATATGACTGTATAATCTGAGCCCCATATGGTTTTGTATGGACACTATATGACTATATTTTGAGCCCCATATGGTTTTGTATGGACACTATATGACTGTATAATCTGAGCCCCATATGGTTTTGTATGGACACTATATGGCTGTATATTTTGAGCCCCATATGCTTTTGTATGGACACTATATGGCTGTATATTTTGAGCCCCATATGGTTTTGTATGGACACTATATGACTGTATATTTCGAGCCCCATATGGTTTTGTATGGACACTATATGACTGTATAATCTGAGCCCCATATGGTTTTGTATGGACACTATATGACTGTATATTTTGAGCCCCATTTGGTTTTGTATGGACACTATATGACTGTATATTTTGAGCCCCATTTGGTTTTGTATGGACTCTATATGACTGTATAATCTGAGCCCCATATGGTTTTGTATGGACACTATATGACTGTATAATCTGAGCCCCATATGGTTTTGTATGGACACTATGTGACTGTATAATCTGAGCCCCATATGGTTTTGTATGGACACTATATGACTGTATATTTTGAGCCCCATTTGGTTTTGTATGGACACTATATGACTGTATATTTTGAGCCCTATATGGTTTTGTATGGACACTATATGACTGTATATTTTGAGCCCCATATGGTTTTGTATGGACACTATATGGCTGTATATTTCGAGCTCCATATGGTTTTGTATGGACACTATATGACTGTATAATCTGAGCCCCATATGGTTTTGTATGGACACTATATGACTGTATATTTTGAGCCCCATATGGTTTTGTATGGACACTATATGACTGTATAATCTGAGCCCCATATGGTTTTGTATGGACACTATGTGACTGTATAATCTGAGCCCCATATGGTTTTGTATGGACACTATATGACTGTATATTTTGAGCCCCATTTGGTTTTGTATGGACACTATATGACTGTATATTTTGAGCCCTATATGGTTTTGTATGGACACTATATGACTGTATATTTTGAGCCCCATATGGTTTTGTATGGACACTATATGGCTGTATATTTCGAGCTCCATATGGTTTTGTATGGACACTATATGACTGTATAATCTGAGCCCCATATGGTTTTGTATGGACACTATATGACTGTATATTTTGAGCCCCATATGGTTTTGTATGGGCACTATATGACTGTATAATCTGAGCCCCATTTGGTTTTGTATGGACACTATATGACTGTATATTTCGAGCCCCATATGGTTTTGTATGGACACTATATGACTGTATAATCTGAGCCCCATATGGTTTTGTATGGACACTATATGACTGTATAATCTGAGCCCCATTTGGTTTTGTATGGACACTATATGGTAAATCACTTCCATGGCATCGGTAGATAGTGACACCTAGAGCAGCATCCATCCCGATGACGCTGACTACCGGACGCCCATACGCGGTAACAGCACATTGCACCGAGACGTTCTCTGATCTTTAAGTAAATGTCACATCGTGTTATTTTCCGGTGTCTGGGAACTGAGAATCCCTTTTGTTGCAGTGCGGCCTCCACCTCCTGAGGTTCAAAGAGATGATGGGAGTTATCTACCGTGCAGAATGTGTCTTCCCCTGTGGATGAGGCGTTAGTTTAATGCTGGGTTGTGACAGTTCACACCACATTGATGTCCTATCTGGAAAGTGACGACCCTGAGAGTCCTGTAATGGCGGCCATATTGGATGTCACCACTGCTTGACCTCAGAGCAGGCCTCACCTCTTCCAATGCTAAGCAGAGGGCAGAGCTAAGCTTTAGGGACAACTCCTCCCATTTTGGGAGACAGTTCCTCCCACTCTTGGGACACAGCTCCTCCCACTCTTTATAAACAGCTCCTCCCACTGTTAAGAAACAGCTCCTCCCACTCTTTATATACAGCTCCTCCCACTTTTAAGAGACCGCTTTTCCCACTACTCAGAGACAGCTCAGGAAGGTCTTTTCTACCAGATATGTTAATATTTAATGGTGCTAGAACTGCCCTTTAGGAAGCTTCTTGGTCAGTTCAGAACCATTAAAGTTGCTCTTGTGTGCTGGTACATGTGGGACGCCGTGTGACCCCTGATAGTAACGTCAGGCTGTGCCCCCTCTCTCTGCGGTGTTGGGCTTGACTCAGATTTTAGTAATTGTCCCCAGATTTCCCTGTTGTAAACAAATCTTTGAGATGCCACCCTATGGCGACACGCGAGCACTGCTGACAAACAGTTCTCCATCATAATACAAGCGGCCAAGGAGCTCCGAAAAAACCTGGAAAACTAATGGGAGGGGGATGGGAAACTGCAACCGAAGAGAAAAGTGTACTAGCTACATCCTGTATTATACTCTAGAGCAGCACTCACTATTCTGCTGGTAGGGGTCACTGTGTACATACATTACATTACTTATCCTGTACTGATCCTGAGTTATATCCTGTATTATACTCCAGAGCTGTACTCACTATTCTGCTGGTGAGGTCACTGTGTACATACATTACATTACTTATCCTGTACTGATCCTGAGTTATATCCTGTATTATACTCCAGAGCTGCACTCACTATTCTGCTGGTGGGGTCACTGTGTACATACATTACATTACTTATCCTGTACTGATCCTGAGTTATATCCTGTATTATACTCCAGAGCTGTACTCACTATTCTGCTGGTGAGATCACTGTGTACATACATTACATTACTTATCCTGTACTCATCCTGAGTTATATCCTGTATTATACTCCAGAGCTGTACTCACTATTCTGCTGGTGAGATCACTGTGTACATACATTACATTACTTATCCTGTACTGATCCTGAGTTATATCCTGTATTATACTCCAGAGCTGTACTCACTATTCTGCTGGTGAGGTCACTGTGTACATACATTACATTACTTATCCTGTACTGATCCTGAGTTATATCCTGTATTATAGTCTAGAGCTGCACTCACTATTCTGCTGGTGAGGTCACTGTGTACAAACATTACATTACTTATCCTGTACTGATCCTGATCCTGTATTATACTCCAGAGCTGTACTCACTATTCTGCTGGTGAGGTCACTGTGTACATACATTACATTACTTATCCTGTACTGATCCTGAGTTATATCCTGTATTATACTCCAGAGCTGTACTCACTATTCTGCTGGTGAGGTCACTGTGTACATACATTACATTACTTATCCTGTACTGATCCTGAGTTATATCCTATATTATACTCCAGAGCTGTACTCACTATTCTGCTGGTGGAGTCTCTTTGTACATACATTACATTACTTATCCTGTACTGATCCTGAGTTATATCCTGTATTATACTCCAGAGCTGTACTCACTATTCTGCTGGTGAGGTCACTGTGTACATACATTACATTACTTATCCTGTACTGATCCTGAGTTATATCCTGTATTATACTCCAGAGCTGTACTCACTATTCTGCTGGTGAGGTCACTGTGTACATACATTACATTACTTATCCTGTACTGATCCTGAGTTATATCCTGTATTATACTCCAGAGCTGTACTCACTATTCTGCTGGTGAGGTCACTGTGTACATACATTACATTACTTATCCTGTACTGATCCTGAGTTATATCCTGTATTATACTCCAGAGCTGCACTCACTATTCTGCTGGTGGAGTCTCTTTGTACATACATTACATTATTTATCAGCCTTTCTGTATTATTGGTGTGTTGTTGTATTTCAGGGATTGTTTGGTGTGGGCGCAGTGTTCGGTTGTGTGTGATGCCCCCCCAGGTTGTACCTCTTATGTTAATCTGATGTGGGTGTCGCATTTCCAGCTGTTGACTCTGTGCAGTGATTGTATAATCTATGGGAAGATCATTTTCATTGTTATTTCGACAATATGATGAATTCCTCGCTCATCTGTTTCAGACTCAAATTTGTGTCGGCTTCCAGACTGACAAGAGTTAATTCACATTACACAGTATAATGTATGTAGGGCAGATGGCGTGCACCTATTACCTGCAGAACATAAGAAAGTCTTCACCCCCCCCCCCCCGATCACTATATACAATGTATCCTGAAAGTCTTCACCCCCGGTCACTATATACAATGTATCCAGAAAGTCTTCACACCCCCTCCAGTCACTATATACAATGTGTCCTCAAAGTCTTCACCCCCGGTCACTATATACAATGTATCCTGAAAGTCTTCACCCCCGATCACTATATACAATGTATCCAGAAAGTCTTCACCCCGGTCACTATATACAATGTATCCTGAAAGTCTTCACCCCCGGTCACTATATACAATGTATCCAGAAAGTCTTCACCCCCGGTCACTATATACAATGTATCCAGAAAGTCTTCACCCCCGGTCACTATATACAATGTATCCAGAAAGTCTTCACCCCCGGTCACTATATACAATGTATCCAGAAAGTCTTCACCCCCCCCCCCAGGTCACTATATACAATGTATCCTGAAAGTCTTCACCCCCGATCACTATATACAATGTATCCTGAAAGTCTTCACCCCCGATCACTATATACAATGTATCCAGAAAGTCTTCACCCCGGTCACTATATACAATGTATCCAGAAAGTCTTCACCCCGGTCACTATATACAATGTATCCAGAAAGTCTTCACCCCCGGTCACTATATACAATGTATCCAGAAAGTCTTTACCCCCAGTCACTATATACAATGTATCCTGAAAGTCTTCACCCCCGGTCACTATATACAATGTATCCTGAAAGTCTTTACCCCCAGTCACTATATACAATGTATCCAGAAAGTCTTCACCCCCGGTCACTATATACAATGTATCCAGAAAGTCTTCACCCCGGTCACTATATACAATGTATCCAGAAAGTCTTCACCCCGGTCACTATATACAATGTATCCTGAAAGTCTTTACCCCGGTCACTATATACAATGTATCCAGAAAGTCTTCACCCCCGGTCACTATATACAATGTATCCAGAAAGTCTTCACCCCCGGTCACTATATACAATGTATCCTGAAAGTCTTTACCCCGGTCACTATATACAATGTATCCTGAAAGTCTTCACCCCCGGTCACTATATACAATGTATCCAGAAAGTCTTCACCCCCGGTCACTATATACAATGTATCCAGAAAGTCTTCACCCCGGTCACTATATACAATGTATCCTGAAAGTCTTCACCCCCCATCACTATATACAATGTATCCAGAAAGTCTTCACCCCCTGGTCACTATATACAATGTATCCAGAAAGTCTTCACCCCGATCACTATATACAATGTATCCAGAAAGTCTTCACCCCTGGTCACTATATACAATATATCCAGAAAGTCTTCACCCCGGTCACTATATACAATGTATCCAGAAAGTCTTCACCCCTGGTCACTATATACAATATATCCAGAAAGTCTTCACCCCGGTCACTATATACAATGTATCCAGAAAGTCTTCACCCCTGGTCACTATATACAATATATCCAGAAAGTCTTCACCCCGGTCACTATATACAATGTATCCAGAAAGTCTTCACCCCGGTCACTATATACAATGTATCCTGAAAGTCTTTACCCCGGTCACTATATACAATGTATCCAGAAAGTCTTCAGCCCGGTCACTATATACAGTGTATCCAGAAAGTCTTCAACCCCGGTCACTATATACAATGTATCCAAAAATACAATGTATCCAGAAAGTCTTCACCCCGGTCACTATATACAATGTATCCAGAAAGTCTTCACCCCTGGTCACTATATACAATGTATCCAGAAAGTTTCAGCCCCGGTCACTATATACGATGTATCCAGAAAGTCTTCAGTCCCTGTCATTATATACAATGTATCTAGAAAGTCTTCATCCCCTGTCACTATATACAATGTATTCAAAAATACAATGTATCCAGAAAGTCTTAAGCCCCGGTCACTATATACAATGTATCCAGAAAGTCTTCACCCCCGGTCACTATATACAATGTATCCAGAAAGTCTTCACCCCAGTCACTATATACAATGTATCCAGAAAGTTTTCATCCCGGTCACTATATACAATGTATCCAGAAAGTCTTAAGCCCCGGTCACTATATACAATGTATCCAGAAAGTCTTCACCCCCGATCACTATATACAATGTATCCAGAAAGTCTTCACCCCCGGTCACTATATACAATGTATCCAGAAAGTCTTCACCCCCGGTCACTATATACAATGTATCCAGAAAGTCTTCACCCCCGGACACTATATACAATGTATCCAGAAAGTCTTCACCCCCGGTCACTATATACAATGTATCCAGAAAGTCTTCACCCCCGGACACTATATACAATGTATCCAGAAAGTCTTCACACACCTGATCACATTTTGTTCTGTTGTTCCTTGTGTTTCCCCATCATTCTGCCCTCAGTCCCCCATAATGAAAAAGTGATGACAGAATGTCACTAATCTTTACTAATTTATTGAAAAGGAAATATAAAAGCTCACAGTGACATAAGTATTCATACCCTTTCCTCATGACTTAGGAGGTGAAGCCCCTTTGGCAGTGATTGTAGTCTCTAGAGGTAGAAGGTTGTGCGTTGCTGTGCTCCTGAGACTTTCAGAAGACTTTCAGAGAAGCAGAAATTCCATGAGCCCTTCCCCAGGTGTGATGCAGTCTCCTGGGCAGGGTTTCCTGCTATGGAGCCTAAGGAGGCCCAGGACTCAGCTGTTGGGGGGGGGGGGGTGAAGGACCATGCAATGGTCAGTAGCTAGGATGGTGTGAGGAGATCCACCAGGGCCCCCTCCCCCATCCCCAGCTGGAAGCTGCAAAGCTTCCAGTAGAAGCTTGTCCAAGCAAAGGAGTGGAGGGAAGGCTTCTGGGGGTTCTACCTCTGGTTCCCCGGAACACCAGCAATGGGGGGTAAGGGGGCTGAAGGACTCACTGGCGACTTTTGGATCAAGAATCCAGGCCAAGATGACTCAATATGAGCAGCTTGGCAAGCAGCTACAAGGCCTTTGAGAGATCTAAAATGTGTGCTCTACCAAACGGATCATACATCTAGGGCCAAAAAGGTAGCGTTTTCCGCTAAGGGGAAAATGTTGAAAAAAGAGGTGGAAGAGCTTGTGCAGATGATATCGGACATTGTGGTGGGTGTGGGCATTTTCCGCAAAAAACTTCATAATGAAGATAGTTTCTCCAATATGCGGGTCTCCAGAGGAGTTAAAAGAAAAAAGTCACCAAGAAGATGATTGCCAGAGTGAAGTGGAAGAGATGGAGGAAGGTGAAGGAGTTGAGGATGGCGATGTGAGTGAGGGGGATATGGAAACTGGTTCTGCGTGTGCAGTCATTGTTACCCCTGATCCCCCCTTACCCTGAGTAAAGACCATCTAAGCCAGGCTCAGGTGGCCTTACCTACCTCCAGTAAGGGTGAAGATGGCGACAGTAGTGATTTCAATGAAGGCAGCGGATTGGCCGGCGGGCATCTCTTGCAGGCGATTGTTATGTGAGTCCCCCACCCATCTACAAAACTTTTCTTTTGGTGAAGAATTGGGCCCAGAGGAAAAGAGAAAGAAGAAAAAAGTGGAGGGCAAGGAAATAAAGAAAACACAAGATCAAATTATGTTTGTCTTTTCTCCTTTCCAGCAACCTGGGCCAGCTGAGAAGAAGGTCCATGATGCTGGGTCACCTAATCTGTCAGACCCCATTTCTGTATTGGAGCTGGGCCAGCATGGGGGATACATTAGTGCACCCAAAATGGCCAAGGGTGCTATAGAGAGTGCCAAAAACCCTGCCAGGTGTCCTGTCGGTAGGGAGGGGCAGGTGTTCCTGTGTGTGTTAAGGCTGGTTTGGTGTGGCGTTTCCCTGAGTGTTGGTATTGCTGATCGGCACCCTCTTCTGAGAGGGAGGGTGTCCAGGCATCGGAGAATGGTGGATCCACCCGTTCTGGGGGTGGTCCCCTTAGTGAAGTGGGCGGTACAGGTCCCGGCACTGCAGGGCCCTCCCCTGTGAGGGGGGGGCGATCTTGTTGGTTCAGGGGGCGGTCCCCTGTATAGCTCTGATGTCATGCAGTATCCTCCTGTGAGAAGAGGGGATGTCTGTGCACCAAAGCACGGCAGTGAGGTCACCTATTCGGCGGGGCGGTCCCCTGGGTGATGCGGTCAGTTACAGTTCTGGCACTGCAGGACACTACCCTGTGAAGGGGGAGGTTCCCTGCACGTCAGCTGTAGTAGGCGGGGCAAGAGTGCATCTGGAGGGATAGCTCCCACCCAGATTTATGATGTTGCATGAGGAGGTGGAGCCTGTGTCTGTGCCCCTGTAGATTAGGCAGAAGAGCCAGGGAGCATCGGTCTTTAAACCAGCAATCCTTTTACATGGAGTAATAGACCTAGCCAGCCCAGCCTGTAAAACACAATGGTAATGTGCAGAATGTGAGTTATGGTAATGTCCATGGGAGGAGTTGTAGTACAGCGTTGATGAAAGGGGTGCTTGTGGAGTGCAAGAGAGGAGTGTTAGTGGGGTGCATGAGAGGGGTGCTTGTAGTATGCAAGAAGAGGTGCAAGTGGGGTGCATGAGACGGGTGCTCATAGTATGCAAGTCGGGTGCAAGTCGGGTGCAAGAGAGAGTGCTAGTCAAATACAGGTGAGGAGTGGTAATAAAATGCAAGTGAGAGTTGTTGTGGCTGATGCTTATATTAACAAGGGACCTGGTTTGGGGTCTGTCAGGTAGTGGCTACTTCAAGTTATGCCCTCTATTGGCAGGGGGGGGGGAGGATGGGGTACCTGAAGTGGGGAGCCTCTAGGGGAAACTGGGCCCTTTCCTGATGGGTTAATTTCCTCTGGGAATGGGACCAAACCTCATGAAGGGACAGGAGCTTCAGCTCATTACCATCTATGCCCCGCAAACTAAGTGGGAACAAAAAGATCTCTTTATGAGGATTAAGCCCTTCCTTTTTACAAGCCGACAGGTGATCTTTGGAGGGGATTTTATATAATGTCACGAGATCCCAAGATAGGAGAGGTTCCAATGATCGGTTGGCTTATGATAGCATAGCTCTCAATAGTATAGTTAGGGGATCTCACTTGGAGGAGGCTCCTCAGGCCAGGTGGGTTTCACCTATCATAGGGGTAGTTGTAGGTCTAGAATAGGTTTTATTTGAAGGAGGAAGCCGTCTCTTCCGCAGTGTCCATGGTTGAGGTGTTCTCTGACCACTGTCTGATTTTATTTACTCTGAATGTTTCAGAAACTCCTCAGATGGGTAAAAGTTATTGGAAGCTGAATTTGTCTGTCCTGGAAGAGGTGGATGTAAGACAGTGCTTTGAGGATTTTCTTCAGAGTCGGGTACCTTTACTGGATATCTGTAGTAATAAGCTGGAGTGGTGGGAGATGTTCAAGAAGCGAGCTGCGGGGTTCTTCCGCCAGCTGTAGAGCCTCAGGTCCCTTAATAGGTATCGCCTGTATCAGGGTCTGAGGAGGAAACTCGAGCTCCTGTGTCAACTGGAAGTAGGACTGAAGTCCCTGCTAATGAGGTGTCAGTACAATAGGCACACATCTTTGGTTTTTGAGAGGTATTCCGAGAGGTGCCACTCACCCCCGACCCTTACAGAAGCTGCAAAGAGGTCAGTGAGTAGTCTTTCCACTCTGCCCAAGTCAATGAGGAGGTCAACCCTGATTAATCTATCAAATGGTAAAGATCCAAGCTGTGTTGAGAATTGTAGACCCATAGATCTTCTCAATACGGATAGGAAGCTTCTGGATAAAATACTGTGTAATCGTTTGGCTCCTTTAGGGGGCTCAGCACTGCTCAGTTCCAGGCCGCAGTACCTTAATTGCTGTTCTCGGTGTCCGGTAGGCAGCGGAGTGGGGTAGGACGGCCTTTGGAAGGGGTACACACTGTCCTTGGACCAGGTCAAAGCATTTGATTGGGTGAACCATGAGTACCTCAGGTCCGTTCTTCTGAGATATGGCTTATCAAGTACCTTTTTTTCAGAGGCGTAGCTTGTAGCTTGTGGGACCTGATGCAAAATCTGAAACAGGGCCCCATATGCCAATTATATTACCGGTCTCTAATGGGGCAGATGTGTTTTGGTGCCCCGTTAGGCACCAGGGCCCCGGTGCGACTGCAACCTCTATAGCTACACCCCTGCCTTTGTGAATTGGCTTGAGACTTTATACGCAGGGGAGTTTCTTGCTGGTGAACTGGTGGTCTGGCCGCTCTTTTGTGGTGGGGACTGTAGTCCGCCAGGGTTATCCTTTGAGCCTGCTTTTATTCGTGTTCGCGATCAATCCCTTCGTCTGGAGGGTAGATTGTGGACTGTTGGCGGGATTTGTGTGTGGTGATGGTGATTGTTTATTTTGGTGGATCTGGCATGGGTCAATTGTGGACTGGACATTAAGGACTATGAACTGTATGTACAGGAAGGCGGGTGGTGTGGGTGAGGGGACAGATTAGAGTAGGTTGTTCTATTGTATTTGTAAGTGTATATTCTGTATATTTATAGGTGTCCTATAGTAAATATAGTTTATACTTATATAGTATGTATAGTATATATTATATTTCTGTTTATTTTATATTTTGGTTTGTGTAGTATATAGTGTTTATAGTAGAGATTGGTATGGAAGTCGAACCAGTTGTTATTTTTGTAGTAATGTTATTTCTTTGGGTGTTTTTTGTTTTTTATTGTGTCCCGGTGTGGATTCAATTTTCTTTAGTCTAGTTTTCTTAGGTAAAATTTAGTAATCTTGTAAAAATGTGGATATGTGTGTGCCTGTGTGTGGTATAGTATTATTATTATATTATTATTATAAAAAAAAGTAGATACATTAAAAAAAAAAGAGAGAAAAAAAAGAGATGGCGTGCAGTGGGAGTGCTTGTTGTGTTTTCTGTTTGTATTGTGTGATTTTCCCGAGATTGGGTGCTTTTGAGTTAAAGCTAAATGGTGCTAATTTTATTTTTCCGTTTCTTTTTTGGTAATGCAAATTGTATATGTATGCGTGGGAGTGTGTTGTTTAGATAGTTTGGTTAGGTAAAGTGTAGGTCTAGTATTTTTTAGGAAAGCTGGGCTGGCCGGTTAGGCAGGGTTTATGATCTTTCATTATTACGGATGAGGCCACAAGGTTTACACACTTGGATTTGGGGATTTTCTGCAATTTTCTCTGCAGATCCTCTCAGCTCTATCAGGTTGGATGGGGACCATCGGTGAAAAGCAATTTCAGGTCCCCCCAGAGATTTTCCATTGAGTTCGGGCTCTGGTTGGGCCATTCAAGGACATTAGTAGAGTTGTCCCTGAGCCACTCCTGTGCTGTCTTGTGCTTAGAGTCATTGTCTTGTTGGGGGGGTACTCCTTCACCCCAGTCTGAGGTCCAGAGCTCTGGATCAGGTTATCATTAATAATATCTCTGTACTTTCCTCCATTCAGCTTTCCCTCAACCCAGATATGATTCTTCCCCCACCATACTTCACTGTAGGGATGGTATTGGGCAGGTGATGGGCAGTACCTGGTTTCCTCTATACATGATGCTGCCCCCACCATGATCACTGTAGGGATGGTATTGGGCAGGTGATGGGCAGTGCCTGGTTTCCTCCAGACATGATGCTTCCCCCACCATGATCACTGTAGGGATGGTATTGGGCAGGTGACAGGCAGTGCCTGGTTTCCCCCAGACATGATGCTGCCCCCACCATGATCACTGTAGGGATGGTATTGGGCAGGTGATGGGCAGTGCCTGGTTTCCTCCAGACATGATGATGCCCCCACCATGATCACTGTAGGGATGGTATTGGGCAGGTGATGGGCAGTACCTGTTTTCCCCTAGACATGATGCTGCCCCCACCATGATCACTGTAGGGATGGTATTGGGCAGGTGATGGACAGTACCTGGTTTCCTCCAGACATGATGCTGCCCCCACCATGATCACTGTAGGGATGGTATTGGGCAGGTGATGGGCAGTGCCTGGTTACCCCCAGACATGATGCTGCCCCCACCATGATCACTGTAGGGATGGTATTTGGCAGGTGATGGGCAGTACCTGGTTTCCTCCAGACATGATGCTGCCCCCACCATGATCACTGTAGAGATGGTATTGGGCAGGTGATGGGCAGTACCTGATTTCCCCCAGACATGATGCTGCCCCCATCATGATCACTGTAGGGATGGTATTGGGCAGGTGATGGGCAGTGCCTGGTTTCCTCCAGACATGATGCTGCCCCCACCATGATCACTGTAGGGATGGTATTGGGCAGGTGATGGGCAGTGCCTGGTTTCCTCCAGACATGATGCTGCCCCCACCATGATCACTGTAGAGATGGTATTGAGCAGGTGATGGGCAGTACCTGGTTTCCTCCAGACATGATGCTGCCCCCACCATGATCACTGTAGGGATGGTATTGGGCAGGTGATGGGCAGTACCTGGTTTCCTCCAGACATGATGCTGCCCCCACCATGATCACTGTAGGGATGGTATTGGGCAGGTGATGGGCAGTACCTGGTTTCCCCCAGACATGATGCTGCCCCCATCATGATCACTGTAGGGATGGTATTGGGCAGGTGATGGGCAGTGCCTGGTTTCCCCCAGACATGATGCTGCCCCCACCATGATTACTGTAGGGATGGTATTGGGCAGGTGATGGGCAGTACCTGGTTTCCTCCAGACATGATGCTGCCCCCACCATGATCACTGTAGGGATGGTATTGGGCAGGTGATGAGCAGTACCTGGTTTCCTCCAGACATGATGCTGCCCCCACCATGATCACTGTAGTGATGGTATTGAGCAGGTGATGGGCAGTACCTGGTTTCCTCCAGACATGATGCTGCCCCCACCATGATCACTGTAGGGATGGTATTGGGCAGGTGATGGGCAGTACCTGGTTTCCTCCAGACATGATGCTGCCCCCACCATGATCACTGTAGGGATGGTATTGGGCAGGTGATGGGCAGTATCTGGTTTCCTCCAGACATGATGCTGCCCCCACCATGATCACTGTAGGGATGGTATTGGGCAGGTGATGGGCAGTACCTGGTTTCCTCCAGACATGATGCTGCCCCCACCATGACCACTGTAGGGATGGTATTGGGCAGGTGATGGGCAGTACCTGGTTTCCTCCAGACATGATGCTGACTGTTCCTCACAGTCTGATCCTTCAGGTGATTTTGTTGTAACCTCCAGGCGTCTTCCTGAGGAGGCTTCTTTCTGCCATAAGGCCCAGATTGTAGAGGCTGCAGTGATGGTTCTGGACCTTCTGGTGGTTTCTCCTATCTGCACACAGGATCTTTGGAGCTCAGTCAGAATGACCATTGGGTTCTTGGTCCCCCCTCTTACCAAGGTACTTCTCCCCCCAATTACTTAGTTTGGTTGGCGGCAGCTCTAGGAGTCCTGGTTGTTCCTTCTTCTTCCATGTAAGAATTAAGGAGGCCAAGGAGCTCTTGAGAACTTTCAGTGCAGCAGAAATGTTTTATTCCCCTTCTACAGATCTGTTCCTCCACACAATCCTATCTCTGATCTCTACAGGCAGTTCTTTTCCCCTTCATGGCTTGGTGTTTGCTCTGATATGCTGTGAGAACTTACAGTCATGGCCGTAAATGTTGTCCCCCCTGAAATTTTTCAAGAAAATGAAGTATTCCTCACAGTAAAGGTTGCAGTAACACATGTTTTGCTATACACATGTTTATTCCCTTTGTGTGTATTGGAACTAAACCAAAAAAGGAGGAAAAAAAGCAAATTGGACATAATGTCACCAAACTCCAAAAATGGTCTGGACAAAATTATTGGCCCCTTAACTTAATATTTGGTTGCACACCCTTTGGAAAAAATTACTGAAATTAGTGTCTTCCTATAACCATCAATAAGCTTCTTACACCTCTCAGCCGGAATGTTGGGCCACTCTTCCTATAAGCATCAATAAGCTTCTTACACCTCTCAGCCGGAATGTTGGACCACTCTTCCTATAACCATCAATAAGCTCCTTACACCTCTCAGCCGGAATGTTGGACCACTCTTCCTTTACAAACTGCTCCTGGTCTCTTATTGGACGGCGCCTTTTCCCAGCAGTAATTATAAGATCTCTCCACAGGTGATCAATGGGATTTAGATCTGGACTCATTGCTGACACTTCAGAATTCTCCAGCGCTTTGTTGTCATCCATTTCTGGGGCTTTTTGACGTATGTTTGGGGTCATTGTCCTGCTGGAAGACCCAAGATCTCGGAGACAAACCCAGCTTTCTGACACTGGGCTGTACAGTGCGACCCAAAATCCATTGGTAATCCTCAGATTTCATGATGTCTTTTACACATTCAAGGCCCCCAGTGCCAGAGGCAGCAAAACAACCCAAAACATCACTGACCTCCCCCATATGTCACTGTAGGTTCTGTGTTCTTTTCTTTGTAGACCTCATTCCGTTTTCGGTAAACAGTAGAATGATTTGCTTTACCAAAAAGCTCTATCTTGTCTCATCTGTCCACAAGACGTTTTCCCAGAAGGATTTTGGTTACTCAAGTTCATTTTGGTAAAATGTAGTCTTGCTTTTTTATGTCTCTGTGTCAGCAGTGGGGTCCTCCTGGGTCTCCTCCACAGTGGGGTCCTCCTGGGTCTCCTCCATAGTGGGGTCCCCCTGGGTCTCCTCCATAGCGGGGTCCTCCTGGGTCTCCTCCATAGTGGGGTCCTCCTGGGTCTCCTCCATATTGGGGTCCTCCCGGGTCTCCTTCATAATCGGGTCCTCCTGGGTCTCCTCCATAGTGGGGTCCTCCTGGGTCTCCTCCATAGCGGGGTCCTCCTGGGTCTCCTCCATAGTGGGGTCCTCCTGGGTCTCCTGCCATAGTGGGGTCCTCCTGGGTCTCCTCCATAGTGGGGTCCTCCTGGGTCTCCTCCATAGTGTGGTCCTCCTGGGTCTCCCTCCATAGTGGGGTCCTCCTGGGTCTCCTCCATAGTGGGGTCCTCCTGGGTCTCCTCCATAGCGTTTCATTTCATTTATATGTGGACGGATAGTTCGCGCTGATACTGATGCTCCCTGAGACTGCTGGACAGCTTGAATATCTTTGGAACTTGTTTGGGGCTGCTTATCCACCATCCAGACTATCCTGCGGTGACACCTTTCATCAGTTTTCTCTTCCGCCCACGCCCAGGGAGATTATCTACAGGGCCATGGGGTGTAAACTTCTTGATAATGTTGCGCACTGTGGACAAAGACAAATCTAGATCTCTGGAGATGGACGTGTAACCTGGAGATTGTTGATATTTTTCCACAATTTTGGTTCTCAAGTCCTCAGACAGTTCTCTTCTCCTCTTTCTGTTCTCTTCTCCTCTTTCTGTTCTCTTCTCCTCTTTCTGTTGTCCATGCTTAGTGTGGCAAACAGACACACAATGCAAAGACTAAGTGAACTTCTCTCCTTTTTATCTGCTGTCAGGTGTGATTTTTATATTGCCCTCACCTGTTACTTGCCCCAGGTGAGTATAAAGGAACATCACAGGCTGGAAACAATCTCATTTATCCACAATTTTGAAAGGTGCCAATAATTTTGTCCAGACCATTTTTGGAGTTTGGTGACATTATCTACAATTTGCTATTTTTCCTCCCTTTTTTGGTTTAGTTCCAATACACACAAAGGGAATAAACATGTATATAGCAAAACCTGTGTTACTGCAATATATATATATACAGAGGAGAGGAGATCTATATATATATATATATATACACAGAGGAGAGGAGATCTATATATATATACACAGAGGAGAGGAGATATATATATATATATATATATATATATATATATACAGAGGAGAGGAGATCTATATATATATATATATATACACAGAGGAGAGGAGATCTATATATATATATATACAGAGGAGAGGAGATCTATATATATATATACACACAGAGGAGAGGAGATCTATATATATATACACACAAAGGGTATAAACCTGTGTTACTGATGATCAAGAGAAATGTGAGGAGCCAGAGCAAAAGTAATTACAGCTCTAGAGTATAATACAGGATATAACTCAGGATCAGTACAGGATAAGTAATGTAATGTATGTACACAGTGACCTCACCAGCAGAATAGTGAGTACAGCTCTGGAGTATAATACAGGATATAACTCAGGATCAGTACAGGATAAGTAATGTAATGTATGTACACAGTGATCTCACCAGCAGAATAGTGAGTACAGCTCTGGAGTATAATACAGGATATAACTCAGGATCAGTACAGGATAAGTAATGTAATGTATGTACACAGTGACCACACCAGCAGAATAGTGAGTACAGCTCTGGAGTATAATACAGGATATAACTCAGGATCAGTACAGGATAAGTAATGTAATGTATGTACACAGTGACCTCACCAGCAGAATAGTGAGTACAGCTCTGGAGTATAATACAGGATATAACTCAGGATCAGTACAGGATAAGTAATGTAATGTATGTACACAGTGACCCCACCAGAAGAATAGTGAGTACAGCTCTAGGGTATAATACAGGATATAACTCAGGATCAGTACAGGATAAGTAATGTAATGTATGTACACAGTGACCTCACCAGCAGAATAGTGAGTACAGCTCTGGAGTATAATACAGGATATAACTCAGGATCAGTACAGGATAAGTAATGTAATGTATGTACACAGTGACCTCACCAGCAGAATAGTGAGTACAGCTCTGGTGTATAATACAGGATATAACTCAGGGTCAGTACAGGATAAGTAATGTAATGTATGTACACAGTGACCTCACCAGCAGAATAGTGAGTACAGCTCTGGTGTATAATACAGGATATAACTCAGGGTCAGTACAGGATAAGTAATGTAATGTATGTACACAGTGACCTCACCAGCAGAATAGTGAGTACAGCTCTGGTGTATAATACAGGATATAACTCAGGATCAGTACAGGATAAGTAATGTATGTACACAGTGACCTCACCAGCAGAATAGTGAGTACAGCTCTGGAGAGAGGTTGGGTGTGTCTGAGCTCCTGTGACTTCCATAGACTTCCAGTGAAGCAGCGTTTTCATCCGCCCCTACCCAGGTGTGTGGCAGGCGCCTGGGTAGGTTTTTCCTGCTATGGACCCCAGAATTCCATCATCCACTCCCCGTTTATGGCCGGCTGGGAGTGTGAGGGAGCATGCGACGGCCAGTAGCCAGGATGGGGTGAGGCGTTCAGCCAGGACCCACAACATCCCCCCCCCTCCCCCATCCCCTGCTGGAAGCTGCAAAGCTTCCAGCAAAAGTGTCTCCAGGCAAAGGAGTGCAGGAAAGGCTAAGGTGTCTGGTTCCTCTGAACCCCAGCAATGGGGAGTAAAGGGGCCCAGAGAATCCCTGGCTACCTTCGGATCCAGAATCCAGGCTAAGATGGCAGAATATGAGCAACTCGGCAAACAGCTCAGAGGCCTGAGGGAAGAGCTGAAGCTTGTGTCTTACCAGGCAAATCATGCAGCCAAGACCAAGAGAGCAGCATTCACTGCAAAGGTGAGATCGTTAAAGAAAGAGGTGGAGGATCTGGTGCAGCTGAGGTCGGACATTGTGGCTGGAGCTGGATTCCTCGGTGAGAAGCTGATCAATAAGGAAAGGTTCTCCAACATGCGTGCCTCCAGAGGTTCAGAAAAACTGCATGATGACTTCCAGAGCGAGGAGGAGGAGATGGAGGAAGGTGATGGAGGTGAGGAGGGCAATGTGAGTGGGGGGGATATGGACATGGGTTCTGTTGGTGCCACCAATGTTGCCCCTGACCCCCCACTTACCCTGAGTGAGGACTACATAATGGCAGCTCAGGTGGCCTTACCTCCCTCCAGCGAGGATGAGGACGGTGATGGCAGTGACTGTGGTGAAGGCAGCGGCTTGGCGGATGGGGGTCTCCTGCGGGCGATTGTAATGCAGGAGTCCCCCACCCGTCTGGAAAATTTTTCTTTTGGAGAAGATCTGGGCCCAGAGGAGAAGAGGAGGAATAAAAAAAAGGGCAAGAAGAGGAAAAAAACTGAAGGGCAGATAAAGTTTGTGTTTTCTCCCCTCCAGCAGTCTGGGCTGGCTGAGAAGTCAGTTCAGGGTGCTGGGTCCCCCAATCTGCCAGACCCCGTTTCTGTAGTGGAACGGAGCCAGCATGGGGGATACAGTAGTGCACCCAAAATGTCCGCGGGTGCTATAGAAAATAAAGGGCACCCTCCTGTGAGGGGGGAGGGTGTCCAGGCACCAGAAAATGGCGGCAGTTTCTCCCGTTCAGGGGGCGGTCCCCGGGTTGAAGTGAGCGGTACAAGTCCTGGCGCTGCAGGGCACTCCCCTGTGAGGGGGGGGAGTGTCCGGGCACCAGACCTTGGTGGTTCAGGGGGCGGTCCCCTATGTGCGGTTGGTACCGTTTCTGGCGCTGCGGGGCACTCACCTGTAAAGGGGGAGGTTCCCTGCACGTCAGCTGCAGTAGGCGGGGCAGGAGTGCGTCCGGAGGGACAGCTCCTGCCAAAATCCATGACTTCGTGTGAGGGGGCGGGGCCATCCATATCAGAGGCGGAGCCTGTGTCTGCACCCCAGAAGACTGGAAATGCAACCTTAGTCCTGAAACCGGCGACCCTTATACATAATTCAATAGACCAAGCCAGCCCAGCCTGTAATATACAGAGTGTAGGCAAGAGTGAAAGTGAGAGCAAAAATGTGTGGAAAAATGGTAATGTCCAGAGTGTGAGTTATGGTAGTGCGCATGGGAGGAGTTGTAGTAGCAGTGTGGATGAGGGGTGTGCAAGTGGGGTGCAAGAGAGGGGTGCAAGGGGAGTGCAAGAGAGGGGTGCAAGGGGAGTGAAAGAGAGGGGTGCAAGTGGAGTGCAAGAGAGGGGTACAAGTGGAGTGCAAGAGAGGGGTGCAAGTGGAGTGCAAGAGAGGGGTACAAGTGGAGTGCAAGAGAGGGGTACAAGTGGAGTGCAAGAGAGGGGTGTAAGTGGAGTGCAAGAGAGGGGTGCAAGTGGAATGCAGGTGAGGAGTGGTAGTGGAATGCCAGAGAGAGGTTTGACTGACACCTCAGCTAAGAACAAGGGTCCTGGTTTGGGATCTGGGTCAGGTCCTGGTTCGACTGCCCCCCCCGGTAGTGGCTGCTTCTCCCAGAAGCTATGCCAGCGTCACTGCCGGGGGATCAGGGGGATCCCCATCTCCATCTGGCTCTGGGGGTCACTTGCAACAGCGCCTCCTGGAGTCTCTACGTAGGGGAGACAGGTCAATCCATGTAGAGGGGAGGGGTGAGGTTGACCTGTCTTTTTGGATAGAAAGACACGGCTTAGGCGCCTTCCGAGAACAAAACGGGGAGGTGGTCTGGTCCCTCCCGACATCCGGGCAGGAAAGTGGCCGTAGGAATGTGGTCCGTTTAGTGTGGAGGGGCGAAGATGCATGTCCGCCTCGGGGTAAGGTGGTTGAGCTCCTCCTCCGGATGGAATTCAGGGCAAGTGACATCTTTGCCCTGATCCACCCCTACGGTACTTCCGAATTTGACATCAGCTTCGTTCGGCCGGAGGGTTTGGAACTCTTCTGGTCGAACTATGAGGTGGTGAAGAGTGAGCCCGGCTGGCGGGATTTCGCCGTAAAGGCGATATCCCGTCAGAATCTGGCCAAGAAAGTGACCGTATTGACACGTAACGAGTCACTATCTTGCTATGACATCATGACCTGGCTCAGCCGATATGGGGATGTGACGGACATGCCAAAAAAGAACTATGACGAACATGGGATCTGGTCTGGGGCCTGGACGTTTTCCGTCAAACTGAAGCGTTCGGGGAGCACTGTTGCCCACATCCCATCAGCTGCTTTTCTTGGGAGAGACAGAATCCAAGTTTTCTACCAGGGGCAGCCCAAGGTCTGTCACAGATGTGGCAGCCCCACCCACTTTAGCGCAGCTTGTACCGTGCAGGTCTGTGCACTGTGCGGTGGGGTAGGTCATCTTGCCGCATCCTGTAGGCAGATCCGGTGTCATCTGTGTGGTGTCTTAGGACACCCTTTCAGCCGTTGTCCTAGCGCTTTTGCCCGGGCAACTGTCACCTTGGCTGGGGAGAGCAGTAATGTTGCCTCAGCTGGGGAGGGCACGAGTGCGGGTGAAGGTGCAACAGGGTCAGTGAAGAGGAAAAGTCCCGCCAAGCTGAGGCGGGAGGCTAATCGCAGAAGGAGCAGGGAACTGGAGAGTTCCCATGTGGCAGGGGTAGCTTCTGACCCTGCTCCAGAGGTTAGTCCTGAAACTGCTGAGGCCCTGGAGGAAAATGTGCTGGAGGAGGAAGCGAGGAGAATCTGTGGAGAAGAGGGCAGCAAGGCCGATCTTTCCGATTCCTCCCACTTTGAAAGTGTGGATGAGGAGGGTGAAGAGCGGCCAAAAAAGAAGGGCAATAAAAGGGGAAAGAAGAGGTCGGAGCCCTCTAGTCCCCGTGCTACGGACCAGGTCCCAAGCGGAAGCCTACCTGCCCCCCCTCTGATTGATCTGTCTAACCGGTTCTCTGTCCTTGATGACATCTCCTCCCCCTCTTTGGAGGGGGTGGTCGAGGATGGGGTACCTGAAGTGGGGGAGCCTCCGGGGGGAACTGGGCCCTGTCCTGATGGGGCAATTTCCTCAGGGGATGGGGCCAAACCAGAGCCAGACGGAGATGGGGATTCAAAAATGGACCAATCAGAGTCTAAAAAAAGGCTAAAAGAGAAAGAAGCCTCCTCGTCTGGGGATGAGAGGGTAAAGAAAAGACAGAAATGAGGGGGTTAGGGCCGTCTAACTCAATCACCCATGATGGCGGCACTCACCCCATTGACGCTGGCATCTATTAACTGTGCCAGTATAAAGTCTGATACGGCTAGATTCGCAGCCTTTGATTTTCTCGGCCGTGTTGAAGCCGATATTTTGTATCTGCAGGAGACCAGGTTGTCAGATCTAGCCTCCCTGGTAAAAGCCAGAAGAGAGTGGAGGCGCGGGCCCTCCCACTGGTCTCTTGCGGCTGAGCCGTATAGTGGGGTGGCGGTCCTTTTTACCGCTCCGGTTGAATGCAGACGGGTTATTGAGTTAGAAATGGGGAGGTGCCTGATCTTAGATGTCCTCATGAAGGGACAGGAGCTCCGGCTCATTAACATCTACGCCCCACAAACCAAGTGGGGCCGCAAAGATCTCTTTATGAGGATCAAGCCCTTCCTTTTTACTAGCCGGCAAGTGATCTTTGGAGGGGACTTCAATACTGTCACAAGGTCCCAAGATAGGAGAGGTTCCAATGGTCCACTGGCTTACGATAGCATAGCTCTCAATAATATAGTTAGGGAAGCTCGCCTAGAGGACGCCCACATCCGGAGCCCCTCAGGCCACGCGGGTTTCACCTATCATCGAGGTAGCTGCAGGTCTAGGATAGACAGGTTTTATTTAAAGGAGGAAGCCGTCTCTTCCACAGTGTCCGTGGTTGAGGTGGAGTTCTCCGATCACTGTATGATTTTGTTTTCCTTGAATGTTTCAGAGACCCCCCGGATGGGTAAAGGTTATTGGAAGCTGAATTCGTCCCTCCTGGAGGAAGCGGAGATAAGACAGTCCTTTGAGGATTTTCTTCAGAGTCAGGTACCTTTACTGGACCTTTGTAGTAGTAAGTCAGAGTGGTGGGAGATATTCAAGAAGCGGGTTGCGGGGTTCTTCCGCCAGCTCTCGAGCCTCAGGTCCCTGAACAGGTATCGCTTGTATCAGGGTCTGAGGAGGAAACTCGAGCTTCTCGTCTCGACTGGAGGTAGCCGGGAGGATATCTCCAGAGTGAAGTCCTTGTTGATGAGGTGTCAGTATGATAGGCACGCATCTTTGGTTTTTGAGAGGGATTTTGGGAAGTACCGCTCGCCCGACCCTTACAGAAACTGCAAGATGTCAGTGAGTAGTAAAATCATCTCAGGACTGATTGATAGTACGGGATCTCTGAATCGGTCCAGATCAGGGATCCTGGAGGTCGTCAGATCCTTCTACTTGCACCTCTTGGGGAGGAAGGATCTAAATCGGGACAAGATGTCGGCTTTCCTGGCTGAAACCATTCCTGAGCCAGGGGTAGACCCCTCTCTTGGCGTTTTGGCAGAAGAGATTAAGGAAGAGGAAGTGAGACTGGCGATCGAGGGGCTTGCCCCCAAGAAGTCGCCAGGTCCGGATGGCTTAACATCCGAGTGGTACAAGACCTTTAAGGAGTCTTTAGCTCCCCTCTTGACTGTGGTATTCAATGAGTGTCTCTCCTTGGGCACTCTGCCTAGGTCAATGAGGAGGTCAGCCCTGATTCTTCTCTCAAAGGGTAAAGATCCTAGCCGGATTGAGAATTGGAGGCCCATAGCTCTTCTCAATACGGACAGGAAGCTTCTGGCCAAGATACTGTTTAATCGGTTGGTGGAGTTTGCACCCCGACTCCTTTCGGGGGCCCAGCACTGCTCTGCTCCAGGCCGAAGCACGTTAAGTGCTGTCCTCAGTGTCAGGGAGGCAGTGGAGCGGAGCAGTGCAGGTCTCTGGAAGGGGTACTTACTGTCCTTGGATCAGGCAAAAGCATTTGATCGGGTGAACCATGACTACCTCTGGTCCGTCCTTCTAAGATATGGCTTACCGAGTACTTTTGTTAATTGGCTCAAGATCTTGTATGCAGGGGCAGAGAGTTTCCCGCTGGTGAACGGTTGGTCTGGCCGCTCTTTTGAGGTTGGGTCCGGAGTCCGTCAGGGTTGTCCTTTGAGCCCGCTGTTATACGTGTTCGCAATCGATCCCTTCGTCCGGAGGGTAGATTGTGGACCGTTGGCGGGAGTCGGGATGAGTCTGGCGGAGCCGGATGTCGCCCAGAGAGTGGTGGCGTATGCTGATGATGTCACCATTTTCGTCTCCTCGAGGGGGGAGGTCGATGTGGTGATGTCAGAGGTGGACCGCTACTCGGAGGCTTCCGGGTCTAAGATCAACCGGGATAAGTGTGAAAGTCTCTGGCTGGGAGGGGGGGATCCCACGTTTGATCTCCCGGACACCCTTCCGGGGCCCCAAGAATCAGCAAAAGTTTTGGGCATCACATTCGGCCAGGATGATTATCCCACCAAAAACTGGGATGGTAAGCTCCAGGATGCCACTCAGAAGGTGAACCAGTGGAAGGGTTGGTCTATGATCCTCAGGGAAAGGGTACACCTGATCAAATCATACCTGCTCCCCTTGTTTATCTATCTGGGCAGTGTATGTATCTTGCCAGAGGCTTACTACACTAGGATCTACAGCCTGTTTTTCCAACTGTTATGGGGGAACAGGATGAACCTAGTCAAGAGGGAGGTTACGTACCGCACGAGGAGACTAGGGGGTTTATCTATGGTAAACCCTGTGGTGTTCTTAACAAACACCTTCTTGAAAGCCAACATCTCAAACCTCTGGTCAGAGAGGGCTTTTCCGTGGGTACTCTCCTGCAGGGAATGGTTTCGGCCTTTCTTCCAGGAATGGGAGACAGGAGGGCAAGTGAAGGACCTCCGTACGCCCCATGGATATCTTCCGGCTTATGCTACCCCGACTCTGAAGGCGATACGTCGGTGGGGTCTGGGAGTGTGGGAGATCAGGACCCAGTCAAGGCAGTTCCTTGACAAACGGGTTCTGTTGACCCACTTCCAGAAGCCTCTGGTGCTCAGGGACTGCCCAGGTCAGGATCTGAGGGTGGGGTTGTTTCTTTTAAACATGAAAAGGATCCCCCAGAAGTTTTGGGACTTGGCCTGGCGCTGCTTTCAGGGGAAGCTATATGTGAGGGACAATTTGAAGTGTAGGAGATCTGATGACCGGGACTGTCCCCGAGAAGAGTGTGTGGACACGCTGGAAAGCATGGACCATTTCCTCCTTCATTGTCCCTTTAATATAGGGGTTTACAACAGGGTGGGCGCTTCCATCGGCTGGAGTCAACTTGCCGGCCTTGCCTACCCGGAGTGGGCTTATGGGGCATTCAGGAACCTGGGTGGTCGAGACCGGGGCACTTTATTCTTAGTTAGCTTAGTGATTAGGTACCACACGTGGAACGCACGGTGTTTAGTGTCTACGCAGCGTAAAGTCCTCTCCGAGGTGGAGGTCTGTAGGAATATCACCGGTGACCTTGGGAAGATCAGGTCTTTGGAGTATGGCAGTCTTGGTACCAGTAGGGCTTCTCTCCTATGGAGAGGGTTTTCTTTTGATGTGCCCTAGGTACTAGACCTTCTGGGTAGAGTACCCTTGTTTTGGTTAGGGACAGTGATGTAAGGGGACAGGGTTAGGGTGATAGTAGGGTCAGTTTCTATTTTAGGGATAATGTTAGGGTGAGAGGTAGGGAGGTGTTAGGGAAAGTATGTAAATTTTTGTATGTATCAGGATTGCCATCCTTCTTCCTGGTGGTGGGCTAATGCATGTGCACCATAGCTTTTTGTTTTGTTTTCCGATGTTTAGGTTATGAAGGGCTTACAGGCACCGAACTTGGGCCTAGTGTGGGTTATATTGTTTATGTATGTTATAAAGTTGGTTATGGTTAAGTTGGTTGGGAGGAGTTCTAGGTTGGGTGGGTGTATTTGGTGGGTGGTGGTTTTCTTTTGGTGGACCTGGCATGGGTCAGTCGTGGCTGGACATTGAGAACTGTGGACTCTGACCCATGTACAGAAGGGCGGGTGGTGTGGGTGAAGGGATAGTTTAGAGTAGGATGTTTTATTGTATATTTAGGTGTGTTTCCTGTATAATAATAGGTATGTATATAGTGTATATAGTTTATATGTATAAATTGTGTACATTACATGTAATTATTATAAAAATATATATATAAATTATTATTATTATTTTTTTTTTTTTTAATCTTGATTTGTGAATTAAATATTGTTTATATTGTGTTTATAGTAGAGATAGATATGGCAGTCGAACCAGATGTTATTTTTGTAGTAATTTTTGTATCCAGTTGTGGTTTAGGTCTTGTGGGATAACGTAGAAAACTAATGTAAAAAAAAAGTGTGTGTGTGTGTGTATATATATATATAAAATTTGGTGTGCAGTGGGAGTGTTTTCGGTTTGTAATATGTGATTTTTCCCAAGTTTGGGTGTTTTTGAGTTGTAGATTAATTTATCTTTATGCCTTTGTAAAGTTATGGATCTGTGATGCATGTGTGTGGCATAGTATTATTATTATTATTATTATTATTAGTGTTATTATAAAAAAGAAAAATAAAAAAAGAAAAAAGTTTACAAAAAAAAAAAAATTATAAAACATAAAAAAAAAGGGGTGGTGGTGTGTAGTGGGAGTGCTTGTTGTGTTTTCTGTGTGTTTTGTAGTGTGTGTTTTTCCCAAGTCTGGGTGTTTTTGAGTTACAGCTAAATAGTGCTATTTTTATGTTTCTTTTTTGGTTATGTAAGTTGAGTATGCTTGTGAGTGTGTTGTTAGATATTTGGTTATGTAAGGTGTGTTTTTCTTTTTGTTAGGAAAACTGGGCTGGCCGGTTAGGCAGGATTTATGTTCTTTTATTTTAAATGTAAAGTTTTGGTTTATGTTATTTCATGTTGCTGTTTTCAGTTATGGCCAAGTTGTGCTGGTTTTGTGTTTTTGTTATGATTTATATTTTTCTAATAAAAGATCTACAGGATATAGCTCAGGATCAGTACAGGATAAGTAATGTAATGTATGTACACAGTGACCTCACCAGCAGAATAGTGAGTACTGCTCTAGAGTATAATACAGGATATAACTCAGGATCAGTACAGGATAAGTAATGTAATGTATGTACACAGTGATCTCACCAGCAGAATAGTGAGTACAGCTCTGGAGTATAATACAGGATATAACTCAGGATCAGTACAGGATAAGTAATGTAATGTATGTACACAGTGATCTCACCAGCAGAATAGTGAGTACAGCTCTGGAGTATAATACAGGATATAACTCAGGATCAGTACAGGATAAGTAATGTAATGTATATACACAGTGACCTCACCAGCAGAATAGTGAGTACAGCTCTGGAGTATAATACAGGATGTGGCTCAGGATCAGTACAGGATAAGTAATGTAATGTATGTACACAGTGACCTCACCAGCAGAATAGTGAGTACAGCTCTGGAGTATAATACAGGATATAACTCAGGATCAGTACAGGATAAGTAATGTAATGTATATACACAGTGACCTCACCAGCAGAATAGTGAGTACAGCTCTGGAGTATAATACAGGATGTGGCTCAGGATCAGTACAGGATAAGTAATGTAATGTATGTACACAGTGACCTCACCAGCAGAATAGTGAGTACAGCTCTGGAGTATAATACAGGATATAACTCAGGATCAGTACAGGATAAGTAATGTAATGTATATACACAGTGACCTCACCAGCAGAATAGTGAGTACAGCTCTGGAGTATAATACAGGATGTGGCTCAGGATCAGTACAAGACGCAGAGAGGGTGTTTACTCTGTAATATGGTTTCCTCACGCTCGGCACTGCACATGAACAACAGATGCCATTTGTAGGAAAGTTCAAAGTCTCCATCCCGACGTCATAGTTCTGTGGTTGTTTTTAGCCTCGGAAAATCAATGTCAGATGCGATTAACTCTGTGAATGGCGGCTGCTCTGGAACCTCATTATAGTATATGTCCTGACACCCCCTGTCCAGGGGCACACTGCCTCCTCTATATTCAATACTGGGGGAAAACTTAAAGGGTTGATGACCCTACAGCCTGAAGTTTATATCAGTACTGGAGCGTTATAAGAGGAGCGGCTGATATCACATATGATGTAATATATAGAGATTATATCAGTACTGGAGCGTTATAAGAGGAGCGGATGATATCATCACATATGATGTAATATATAGAGGTTATATCAGTACTGGAGCGTTATAAGAGGAGCGGATGATATCATCACATATGATGTAATATATAGAGATTATATCAGTACTGGAGCGTTATAAGAGGAGCGGCTGATATCATCACATATGATGTAATATATAGAGATTATATCAGTACTGGAGCGTTATAAGAGGAGCGGCTGATATCATCACATATGATGTAATATATAGAGGTTATATCAGTACTGGAGCATTATAAGAGGAGCGGCTGATATCACATATGATGTAATATATAGAGATTATATCAGTACTGGAGCGTTATAAGAGGAGCAGCTGATATCACATATGATGTAATATATAGAGGTTATATCAGTACTGGAGCGTTATAAGAGGAGCGGATGATATCACATATGATGTAATATATAGAGATTATATCAGTACTGGAGCGTTATAAGAGGAGCGGATGATATCATCACATAGGATGTAATATATAGAGATTATATCAGTACTGGAGCGTTATAAGAGGAGCGGCTGATATCATCACATATGATGTAATATATAGAGATTATATCAGTACTGGAGCGTTATAAGAGGAGCGGCTGATATCACATATGATGTAATATATAGAGATTATATCAGTACTGGAGCATTATAAGAGGAGCGGCTGATATCACATATGATGTAATATATAGAGATTATATCAGTACTGGAGCGTTATAAGAGGAGCGGCTGATATCATCACATATGATGTAATATATAGAGGTTATATTAGTACTGGAGTGTTATAAGAGGAGCAGCTGATATCAGTCACATATGATGTAATATATAGAGGTTATATCAGTACTGGAGCGTTATAAGAGGAGCGGCTGATATCATCACATATGATGTAATATATAGAGGTTATATCAGTACTGGAGCGTTATAAGAGGAGCAGCTGATATCAGTCACATATGATGTAATATATAGAGGTTATATCAGTACTGGAGCGTTATAAGAGGAGCGGCTGATATCATCACATATGATGTAATATATAGAGATTATATCAGTACTGGAGCGTTATAAGAGGAGCGGCTGATATTATCACATATGATGTAATATATAGAGGTTATATCATTACTGGAGCGTTATAAGAGGAGCGGCTGATATCGGTCACATATGATGTAATATATAGAGATTATATCAGTACTGGAGCGTTATAAGAGGAGCGGCTGATATCAGTCACATATGATGTAATATATAGAGGTTATATCAGTACTGGAGCGTTATAAGAGGAGCGGCTGATATCATCACATATGATGTAATATATAGAGGTTATATCAGTACTGGAGCGTTATAAGAGGAGCGGCTGATATCATCACATATGATGTAATATATAGAGGCTATATCAGTACTGGAGTGTTATAAGAGGAGCGGCTGATATCATCACATATGATGTAATATATAGAGATTATATCAGTACTGGAGCATTATAAGAGGAGCGGCTGATATCATCACATATGATGTAATATATAGAGGTTATATCAGTACTGGAGCGTTATAAGAGGAGCGGCTGATATCACATATGATGTAATATATAGAGGTTATATCAGTACTGGAGCGTTATAAGAGGAGCGGCTGATATCATCACATATGATGTAATATATAGAGGTTATATCAGTACTGGAGCGTTATAAGAGGAGCGGCTGATATCACATATGATGTAATATATAGAGGTTATATCAGTACTGGAGCGTTATAAGAGGAGCGGCTGATATCATCACATATGATGTAATATATAGAGATTATATCAGTACTGGAGCGTTATAAGAGGAGCGGCTGATATCATCACATATGATGTAATATATAGAGGTTATATCAGTACTGGAGCATTATAAGAGGAGCGGCTGATATCATCATATGATGTAATATATAGAGGTTATATCAGTACTGGAGCGTTATAAGAGGAGCGGCTGATATCATCACATATGATGTAATATATAGAGATTATATCAGTACTGGAGCGTTATAAGAGGAGCGGCTGATATCAGTCACATATGATGTAATATATAGAGATTATATCAGTACTGGAGCGTTATAAGAGGAGCGGCTGATATAAGTCACATATGATGTAATATATAGAGATTATATCAGTACTGGAGCGTTATAAGAGGAGCGGCTGATATCATCACATATGATGTAATATATAGAGATTATATCCGTACTGGAGCGTTATAAGAGGAGCGGCTGATTTCATCACATATGATGTAATATATAGAGATTATATCAGTACTGGAGCGTTATAAGAGGAGCGGCTGATATCATCACATATGATGTAATATATAGAGGTTATATCAGTACTGGAGCGTTATAAGAGGAGCGGCTGATATCATCACATATGATGTAATATATAGAGGTTATATCAGTACTGGAGCGTTATAAGAGGAGCGGCTGATATCTTCACATATGATGTAATATATAGAGGTTATATCAGTACTGGAGCATTATAAGAGGAGCGGCTGATATCACATATGATGTAATATATAGAGATTATATCAGTACTGGAGCGTTATAAGAGGAGCGGCTGATATCATCACATATGATGTAATATATAGAGATTATATCAGTACTGGAGCGTTATAAGAGGAGCGGCTGATATCATCACATATGATGTAATATATAGAGGTTATATCAGTACTGGAGCGTTATAAGAGGAGCGGCTGATATCATCACATATGATGTAATATATAGAGGTTATATCAGTACTGGAGCGTTATAAGAGGAGCGGCTGATATCACATATGATGTAATATATAGAGATTATATCAGTACTGGAGCGTTATAAGAGGAGCGGCTGATATCACATATGATGTAATATATAGAGGTTATATCAGTACTGGAGCATTATAAGAGGAGCGGCTGATATCACATATGATGTAATATATAGAGATTATATCAGTACTGGAGTGTTATAAGAGGAGCGGCTGATATCATCACATATGATGTAATATATAGAGGTTATATCAGTACTGGAGCGTTATAAGAGGAGCGGCTGATATCATCACATATGATGTAATATATAGAGATTATATCAGTACTGGAGCGTTATAAGAGGAGCGGCTGATATCACATATGATGTAATATATAGAGATTATATCAGTACTGGAGCGTTATAAGAGGAGCGGCTGATATCATCACATATGATGTAATATATAGAGGTTATATCATTACTGGAGCGTTATAAGAGGAGCGGCTGATATCATCACATATGATGTAATATATAGAGGTTATATCAGTACTGGAGCGTTATAAGAGGAGCGGCTGATATCACATATGATGTAATATATAGAGATTATATCAGTACTGGAGTGTTATAAGAGGAGCGGCTGATATCATCACATATGATGTAATATATAGAGGTTATATCAGTACTGGAGCGTTATAAGAGGAGCGGCTGATATCATCACATATGGTGTAATATATAGAGGTTATATCAGTACTGGAGCGTTATAAGAGGAGCGGATGATATCACATATGATGTAATATATAGAGGTTATATCAGTACTGGAGCGTTATAAGAGGAGCGGCTGATATCAGTCACATATGATGTAATATATAGAGGTTATATCAGTACTGGAGCGTTATAAGAGGAGCGGCTGATATCACATATGATGTAATATATAGAGATGTAAAGTATCTATAGACTCTTATACGTAAGCCGGCGCGTTTCTGTGCAGCGACGGGGTCTGGATCTCATCGTGACATCAGCAGGATAAGTAAGTGCCCCCCTCCTCTGCAGTCGGATGCCGCACATTCCTTATATCACCACAATACAAGAGATATTTTTAGCCTTCAATACAAAAGTGAAGAAGGAGCTCGGGGCCCCCATGATTGGCTGCAGACCGCGGCGGGCCGGAGATGCGACTCTTACCTTCTTAGGAGCGACAGAAGCCGATGCAGAGAAGAGGAATGGCGCATGGCGTCACCCTTAATACCGATCCTGTTATCCCTTAACGTCACAAAAATAGGACGCGTCCCCTTTAAAGTTTTTCATAAAACTTTTTGGTCCAGTTCAAAGCTACAGTGTGAATATCGCTAGACGCAATTAATACTTCTGACTTCCCATAGTTCACTGGGCTCTGCTGTATTGCACCATGGGAGATGTAGTCTTTTCATGCAGACCCCCAGGAAAGCTGGATGACCATTCCTTATCATGAATGATGGCGACTGATAATACGAATGAATGTGCAATGGGGCCCTTCAGGACGTGAAGGGGGGGGAGGGGTCAGCAGTCTGACTGGTGCCGCCATGATTTCGCTGTAGACTGGCGCCATTAAAGGGGCTCCACACCCCAAGGCCGTAGAGTTGACAGCGTAACCCAGTATCTAGTGTTCTCTGTTATCAGCCAGTCCCTGTGACCTTGAGTTTGGGTTTTTGGGAGCCGCTGTGATTATTATACTGTGCACCACTCATTCTCAACCTGTGGCTCCCCAGCTGTTGGAAAACTACAACTTCCGTCGGCTGTCAGTACATGGTGGGAGTTGTAGTTTTGCAACAGCTGGAGGCACCCTGGTTGGGGGAGGTATAATATACATGTATTATAACAGTCTCACGTATGACGAGCGTGTTATATCCGTGTTCCTGGAGGCGTCCGGTTATATCCTCCTCCTCGCTGTCTGGTAAACATGTTTGTACATCAAGTCCGTAATTACAGCGCCAGTTACATCATCCTGTAGAAAACAACAGCAGTGACTACAGTGTTATAATACATCACTCCAGAAATCACCCCCCCCCCACTGAGAAGAGATTACGTGATATAATGTACAGGACGCCGATCTATAATGTACAGGACGCTGATCTATAATGTACAGGACGCTGCTCTATAATGTACAGGACGCTGCTCTATAATGTACAGGACGCTGAGCTATAATGTACAGGACGCCGCTCTATAATGTACAGGACGCTGATCTATAATGTACAGGACGCCGCTCTATAATGTACAGGACGCTGATCTATAATGTACAGGACGCTGATCTATAATGTACAGGACGCTGATCTATAATGTACAGGACGCTGCTCTATAATGTACAGGACGCCGCTCTATAATGTACAGGACGCTGCTCTATAATGTACAGGACGCTGCTCTATAATGTACAGGACGCCGCTCTATAATGTACAGGACGCCGATCTATAATGTACAGGACGCTGATCTATAATGTACAGGACGCCGCTCTATAATGTACAGGACGCTGCTCTATAATGTACAGGACGCTGCTCTATAATGTACAGGACGCCGCTCTATAATGTACAGGACGCCGATCTATAATGTACAGGACGCTGATCTATAATGTACAGGACGCTGAGCTATAATGTACAGGACGCTGATCTATAATGTACAGGACGCTGCTCTATAATGTACAGGACGCTGATCTATAATGTACAGGACGCTGATCTATAATGTACAGGACGCTGAGCTATAATGTACAGGACGCCGAGCTATAATGTACAGGACGCCGATCTATAATGTACAGGACGCTGCTCTATAATGTACAGGACGCTGCTCTATAATGTACAGGACGCTGCTCTATAATGTACAGGACGCTGCTCTATAATGTACAGGACGCCGCTCTATAATGTACAGGAGGCTGCTCTATAATGTACAGGACGCTGCTCTGTAATGTACAGGACGCTGCTCTATAATGTACAGGACGCTGAGCTATAATGTACAGGACGCTGAGCTATAATGTACAGGACGCTGAGCTATAATGTACAGGACGCCGATCTATAATGTACAGGACGCCGATCTATAATGTACAGGACGCTGCTCTATAATGTACAGGACGCTGATCTATAATGTACAGGACGCCGCTCTATAATGTACAGGACGCTGATCTATAATGTACAGGACGCTGATCTATAATGTACAGGACGCTGAGCTATAATGTACAGGACGCTGATCTATAATGTACAGGACGCTGCTCTATAATGTACAGGACGCTGATCTATAATGTACAGGACGCTGATCTATAATGTACAGGACGCTGAGCTATAATGTACAGGACGCCGAGCTATAATGTACAGGACGCCGATCTATAATGTACAGGACGCTGCTCTATAATGTACAGGACGCTGCTCTATAATGTACAGGACGCCGCTCTATAATGTACAGGACGCCGCTCTATAATGTACAGGACGCCGCTCTATAATGTACAGGACGCTGCTCTGTAATGTACAGGACGCTGCTCTATAATGTACAGGACGCTGAGCTATAATGTACAGGACGCTGAGCTATAATGTACAGGACGCCGAGCTATAATGTACAGGACGCCGATCTATAATGTACAGGACGCCGATCTATAATGTACAGGACGCTGATCTATAATGTACAGGACGCTGCTCTATAATGTACAGGACGCTGATCTATAATGTACAGGACGCTGATCTATAATGTACAGGACGCTGATCTATAATGTACAGGACGCCGCTCTATAATGTACAGGAGGCTGATCTATAATGTACAGGACGCTGATCTATAATGTACAGGACGCTGATCTATAATGTACAGGACGCTGCTCTATAATGTACAGGACGCCGATCTATAATGTACAGGACGCCGATCTATAATGTACAGGACGCTGATCTATAATGTATAGGACGCTGATCTATAATGTACAGGACGCTGCTCTATAATGTACAGGACGCTGATCTATAATGTACAGGACGCTGCTCTATAATGTACAGGACGCCGCTCTATAATGTACAGGACGCCGCTCTATAATGTACAGGACGCCGCTCTATAATGTACAGGACGCCGCTCTATAATGTACAGGACGCCGCTCTATAATGTACAGGACGCTGCTCTATAATGTACAGGACGCTGCTCTATAATGTACAGGACGCTGCTCTATAATGTACAGGACGCTGATCTATAATGTACAGGACGCTGATCTATAATGTACAGGACGCTGCTCTATAATGTACAGGACGCTGATCTATAATGTACAGGACGCTGATCTATAATGTACAGGAGGCTGATCTATAATGTACAGGACGCTGCTCTATAATGTACAGGACGCCGCTCTATAATGTACAGGACGCTGCTCTATAATGTACAGGACGCTGCTCTATAATGTATAGGACGCCGCTCTATAATGTACAGGACGCTGATCTATAATGTACAGGACGGTGCTCTATAATGTACAGGACGCTGATCTATAATGTACAGGACGCTGCTCTATAATGTACAGGACGCTGATCTATAATGTACAGGAGGCTGATCTATAATGTACAGGACGCTGATCTATAATGTACAGGACGCTGCTCTATAATGTACAGGACGCTGATCTATAATGTACAGGACGCTGCTCTATAATGTACAGGACGCTGCTCTATAATGTACAGGACGCCGCTCTATAATGTACAGGATGCTGCTCTATAATGTACAGGACGCTGCTCTATAATGTACAGGACGCTGCTCTATAATGTACAGGACGCCGATCTATAATGTACAGGACGCTGCTCTATAATGTACAGGACGCCGCTCTATAATGTACAGGACGCTGCTCTATAATGTACAGGACGCTGCTCTATAATGTACAGGACGCCGATCTATAATGTACAGGACGCCGCTCTATAATGTACAGGACGCCGCTCTATAATGTACAGGATGCTGCTCTATAATGTACAGGACGCCGCTCTATAATGTACAGGACGCCGATCTATAATGTACAGGACGCCGCTCTATAATGTACAGGATGCTGCTCTATAATGTACAGGACGCCGCTCTATAATGTACAGGATGCTGCTCTATAATGTACAGGACGCCGCTCTATAATGTACAGGACGCCGATCTATAATGTACAGGATGCTGCTCTATAATGTACAGGACGCTGCTCTATAATGTACAGGATGCTGCTCTATAATGTACAGGACGCCGCTCTATAATGTACAGGACGCTGATCTATAATGTACAGGATGCTGCTCTATAATGTACAGGACGCTGCTCTATAATGTACAGGACGCCGCTCTATAATGTACAGGACGCTGCTCTATAATGTACAGGACGCCGCTCTATAATGTACAGGACGCTGATCTATAATGTACAGGATGCTGCTCTATAATGTACAGGACGCTGCTCTATAATGTACAGGACGCCGCTCTATAATGTACAGGATGCTGCTCTATAATGTACAGGATGCTGCTCTATAATGTACAGGAGGCCGCTCTATAATGTACAGGACGCTGATCTATAATGTACAGGATGCTGCTCTATAATGTACAGGACGCTGCTCTATAATGTACAGGACGCCGCTCTATAATGTACAGGACGCTGCTCTATAATGTACAGGACGCTGCTCTATAATGTACAGGACGCCGATCTATAATGTACAGGACGCCGCTCTATAATGTACAGGACGCCGCTCTATAATGTACAGGATGCTGCTCTATAATGTACAGGACGCCGCTCTATAATGTACAGGACGCCGATCTATAATGTACAGGACGCCGCTCTATAATGTACAGGATGCTGCTCTATAATGTACAGGACGCCGCTCTATAATGTACAGGATGCTGCTCTATAATGTACAGGACGCCGCTCTATAATGTACAGGACGCCGATCTATAATGTACAGGACGCCGCTCTATAATGTACAGGACGCCGCTCTATAATGTACAGGATGCTGCTCTATAATGTACAGGACGCTGCTCTATAATGTACAGGACGCCGCTCTATAATGTACAGGACGCCGCTCTATAATGTACAGGACGCCGCTCTATAATGTACAGGACGCCGCTCTATAATGTACAGGACGCTGCTCTATAATGTACAGGACGCCGCTCTATAATGTACAGGACGCTGCACTATAATGTACAGGACGCTGATCTATAATGTACAGGACGCTGCTATATAATGTACAGGACGCTGATCTATAATGTACAGGATGCTGATCTATAATGTACAGGACGCTGATCTATAATGTACAGGACGCTGATCTATAATGTACAGGACGCTGATCTATAATGTACAGGACGCTGATCTATAATGTACAGGACGCTGCTCTATAATGTACAGGACGCTGCTCTATAATGTACAGGACGCCGCTCTATAATGTACAGGACGCCGCTCTATAATGTACAGGACGCCGCTCTATAATGTACAGGACGCCGCTCTATAATGTACAGGACGCCGCTCTATAATGTACAGGACGCTGATCTATAATGTACAGGACGCCGCTCTATAATGTACAGGACGCTGATCTATAATGTACAGGACGCTGCTCTATAATGTATAGGACGCTGCTCTATAATGTACAGGACGCCGCTCTATAATGTACAGGACGCTGATCTATAATGTACAGGACGCCGCTCTATAATGTACAGGACGCTGCTCTATAATGTACAGGACGCTGATCTATAATGTACAGGACGCTGCTCTATAATGTACAGGACGCTGATCTATAATGTACAGGACGCCGCTCTATAATGTATAGGACGCTGCTCTATAATGTACAGGACGCCGCTCTATAATGTACAGGACGCCGCTCTATAATGTACAGGACGCCGCTCTATAATGTACAGGACGCCGCTCTATAATGTACAGGACGCTGAGCTATAATGTACAGGACGCCGCTCTATAATGTACAGGACGCCGATCTATAATGTACAGGACGCCGCTCTATAATGTACAGGACGCCGCTCTATAATGTACAGGACGCCGCTCTATAATGTACAGGATGCCGCTCTATAATGTACAGGACGCTGATCTATAATGTACAGGACGCTGCTCTATAATGTACAGGACGCTGCTCTATAATGTACAGGACGCTGCTCTATAATGTACAGGACGCTGATCTATAATGTACAGGACGCTGATCTATAATGTACAGGACGCTGCTCTATAATGTACAGGACGCTGATCTATAATGTACAGGACGCCGATCTATAATGTACAGGACGCTGCTCTATAATGTACAGGACGCTGCTCTATAATGTACAGGACGCCGCTCTATAATGTACAGGACGCCGCTCTATAATGTACAGGACGCCGCTCTATAATGTACAGGACGCCGATCTATAATGTACAGGACGCCGCTCTATAATGTACAGGACGCTGATCTATAATGTACAGGACGCTGATCTATAATGTACAGGACGCTGCTCTATAATGTACAGGACGCTGCTCTATAATGTACAGGACGCCGCTCTATAATGTACAGGACGCCGCTCTATAATGTACAGGACGCCGATCTATAATGTACAGGAGGCTGATCTATAATGTACAGGACGCCGATCTATAATGTACAGGACGCTGCTCTATAATGTACAGGACGCTGCTCTATAATGTACAGGACGCCGCTCTATAATGTACAGGAGGCTGCTCTATAATGTACAGGACGCCGCTCTATAATGTACAGGACGCCGCTCTATAATGTACAGGAGGCTGCTCTATAATGTACAGGACGCTGCTCTATAATGTACAGGACGCCGCTCTATAATGTACAGGAGGCTGATCTATAATGTACAGGACGCTGCTCTATAATGTACAGGACGCCGCTCTATAATGTACAGGACGCCGCTCTATAATGTACAGGACGCTGATCTATAATGTACAGGACGCCGCTCTATAATGTACAGGACGCCGCTCTATAATGTACAGGACGCCGATCTATAATGTACAGGACGCTGATCTATAATGTACAGGAGGCCGCTCTATAATGTACAGGACGCTGCTCTATAATGTACAGGACGCTGCTCTATAATGTACAGGACGCTGCTCTATAATGTACAGGAGGCCGCTCTATAATGTACAGGACGCCGCTCTATAATGTACAGGACGCTGCTCTATAATGTACAGGACGCTGCTCTATAATGTACAGGACGCTGATCTATAATGTACAGGACGCTGCTCTATAATGTACAGGACGCCGATCTATAATGTACAGGACGCCGATCTATAATGTACAGGACGCCGCTCTATAATGTACAGGACGCTGCTCTATAATGTACAGGACGCCGCTCTATAATGTACAGGAGGCTGCTCTATAATGTACAGGACGCTGCTCTATAATGTACAGAACGCTGATCTATAATGTACAGGACGCCGCTCTATAATGTACAGGACGCCGCTCTATAATGTACAGGACGCCGCTCTATAATGTACAGGACGCCGCTCTATAATGTACAGGACGCTGATCTATAATGTACAGGACGCTGCTCTATAATGTACAGGACGCTGCTCTATAATGTACAGGACGCCGCTCTATAATGTACAGGACGCCGATCTATAATGTACAGGACGCCGCTCTATAATGTACAGGACGCCGCTCTATAATGTACAGGACGCTGCTCTATAATGTACAGGACGCCGCTCTATAATGTACAGGACGCTGATCTATAATGTACAGGACGCTGATCTATAATGTACAGGACGCTGCTCTATAATGTACAGGACGCTGATCTATAATGTACAGGACGCTGCTCTATAATGTACAGGACGCCGCTCTATAATGTACAGGACGCTGCACTATAATGTACAGGACGCTGCTCTATAATGTACAGGACGCTGCTCTATAATGTACAGGACGCTGATCTATAATGTACAGGACGCTGCTCTATAATGTACAGGACGCTGCTCTATAATGTACAGGACGCCGATCTATAATGTACAGGACGCTGCTCTATAATGTACAGGACGCCGATCTATAATGTACAGGACGCCGCTCTATAATGTACAGGACGCCGCTCTATAATGTACAGGACGCCGCTCTATAATGTACAGGACGCCGCTCTATAATGTACAGGACGCTGCTCTATAATGTACAGGACGCTGCTCTATAATGTACAGGACGGTGCTCTATAATGTACAGGACGCCGCTCTATAATGTACAGGACGCCGCTCTATAATGTACAGGACGCTGCTCTATAATGTACAGGACGCCGCTCTGTAATGTACAGGACGCCGCTCTGTAATGTACAGGACGCCGCTCTATAATGTACAGGACGCTGATCTATAATGTACAGGACGCTGCTCTATAATGTACAGGACGCTGCTCTATAATGTACAGGACGCTGCTCTATAATGTACAGGACGCTGATCTATAATGTACAGGACGCTGATCTATAATGTACAGGACGCCGCTCTGTAATGTACAGGACGCCGCTCTATAATGTACAGGACGCCGATCTATAATGTACAGGACGCTGCTCTATAATGTACAGGACGCTGCTCTATAATGTACAGGACGCTGCTCTATAATGTACAGGACGCTGATCTATAATGTACAGGACGCCGATCTATAATGTACAGGACGCTGCTCTATAATGTACAGGACGCCGCTCTATAATGTACAGGACGCCGCTCTATAATGTACAGGACGCCGCTCTATAATGTACAGGAGGCCGCTCTATAATGTACAGGACGCCGCTCTATAATGTACAGGACGCCGCTCTATAATGTACAGGACGCCGCTCTATAATGTACAGGACGCCGCTCTATAATGTACAGGACGCCGATCTATAATGTACAGGATGCTGATCTATAATGTACAGGACGCTGATCTATAATGTACAGGACGCTGATCTATAATGTACAGGACTATGAGGACACTGTATTATATAATGTACAGGACTATGAGGACACTATTATATAATGTACAGGACTATGAGGACACTGTATTATATAATGTACAGGACTATGAGGACGCTGTATTATATAATGTACAGGACTATGAGGACACTATTATATAATGTACAGGACTATGAGGACACTGTATTATATAATGTACAGGACTATGAGGACGCTGTATTATATAATGTACAGGACTATGAGGACACTGTATTATATAATGTACAGGACTATGAGGACACTATTATATAATGTACAGGACTATGAGGACACTGTATTATATAATGTACAGGACTATGAGGACGCTGTATTATATAATGTACAGGACTATGAGGACACTGTATTATATAATGTACAGGACTATGAGGACACTGTATTATATAATGTACAGGACTATGAGGACACTATTATATAATGTACAGGACTATGAGGACACTGTATTATATAATGTACAGGACTATGAGGACGCTGTATTATATAATGTACAGGACTATGAGGACACTGTATTATATAATGTACAGGACTATGAGGACACTATTATATAATGTACAGGACTATGAGGACGCTGTATTATATAATGTACAGGACTATGAGGACACTGTATTATATAATGTACAGGACTATGAGGACACTGTATTATATAATGTACAGGACTATGAGGACACTATTATATAATGTACAGGACTATGAGGACACTGTATTATATAATGTACAGGACTATGAGGACGCTGTATTATATAATGTACAGGACTATGAGGACACTATTATATAATGTACAGGACTATGAGGACTCTGTATTATATAATGTACAGGACTATGAGGACACTGTATTATATAATGTACAGGACTATGAGGACACTATTATATAATGTACAGGACTATGAGGACACTATTATATAATGTACAGGACTATGAGGACACTATTATATAATGTACAGGACTATGAGGACGCTGTATTATATAATGTACAGGACTATGAGGACACTGTATTATATAATGTACAGGACTATGAGGACAATGTATTATATAATGTACAGGACTATGAGGACACTGTATTATATAATGTACAGGACTATGAGGACACTATTATATAATGTACAGGACTATGAGGACACTGTATTATATAATGTACAGGACTATGAGGACACTGTATTATATAATGTACAGGACTATGAGGACGCTGTATTATATAATGTACAGGACTATGAGGACGCTGTATTATATAATGTACAGGACTATGAGGACACTGTATTATATAATGTACAGGACTATGAGGACACTGCATTATATAATGTACAGGACTATGAGGACGCTGTATTATATAATGTACAGGACTATGAGGACACTATTATATAATGTACAGGACTATGAGGACACTATTATATAATGTACAGGACTATGAGGACGCTGTATTATATAATGTACAGGACTATGAGGACGCTGTATTATATAATGTACAGGACTATGAGGACACTATTATATAATGTACAGGACTATGAGGACACTATTATATAATGTACAGGACTATGAGGACGCTGTATTATATAATGTACAGGACTATGAGGACACTGTATTATATAATGTACAGGACTATGAGGACGCTGTATTATATAATGTACAGGACTATGAGGACGCTGTATTATATAATGTACAGGACTATGAGGACGCTGTATTATATAATGTACAGGACTATGAGGACACTATTATATAATGTACAGGACTATGAGGACGCTGTATTATATAATGTACAGGACTATGAGGACGCTGTATTATATAATGTACAGGACTATGAGGACGCTGTATTATATAATGTACAGGACTATGAGGACACTGTATTATATAATGTACAGGACTATGAGGACACTATTATATAATGTACAGGACTATGAGGACAATGTATTATATAATGTACAGGACTATGAGGACGCTGTATTATATAATGTACAGGACTATGAGGACACTATTATATAATGTACAGGACTATGAGGACGCTGTATTATATAATGTACAGGACTATGAGGACACTATTATATAATGTACAGGACTATGAGGACGCTGTATTATATAATGTACAGGACTATGAGGACACTATTATATAATGTACAGGACTATGAGGACGCTGTATTATATAATGTACAGGACTATGAGGACGCTGTATTATATAATGTACAGGACTATGAGGACAATGTATTATATAATGTACAGGACTATGAGGACGCTGTATTATATAATGTACAGGACTATGAGGACACTGTATTATATAATGTACAGGACTATGAGGACACTGTATTATATAATGTACAGGACTATGAGGACACTATTATATAATGTACAGGACTATGAGGACGCTGTATTATATAATGCACAGGACTATGAGGACACTGTATTATATAATGTACAGGACTATGAGGACACTATTATATAATGTACAGGACTATGAGGACACTATTATATAATGTACAGGACTATGAGGACGCTGTATTATATAATGTACAGGACTATGAGGACGCTGTATTATATAATGTACAGGACTATGAGGACACTATTATATAATGTACAGGACTATGAGGACACTGTATTATATAATGTACAGGACTATGAGGACGCTGTATTATATAATGTACAGGACTATGAGGACACTATTATATAATGTACAGGACTATGAGGACGCTCTATTATATAATGTACAGGACTATGAGGACACTATTATATAATGTACAGGACTATGAGGACGCTCTATTATATAATGTACAGGACTATGAGGACGCTCTATTATATAATGTACAGGACTATGAGGACGCTGTATTATATAATGTACAGGACTATGAGGACGCTGTATTATATAATGTACAGGACTATGAGGACACTATTATATAATGTACAGGACTATGAGGACACTATTATATAATGTACAGGACTATGAGGACGCTGTATTATATAATGTACAGGACTATGAGGACACTATTATATAATGTACAGGACTATGAGGACACTATTATATAATGTACAGGACTATGAGGACGCTGTATTATATAATGTACAGGACTATGAGGACACTGTATTATATAATGTACAGGACTATGAGGACGCTGTATTATATAATGTACAGGACTATGAGGACACTATTATATAATGTACAGGACTATGAGGACACTATTATATAATGTACAGGACTATGAGGACACTATTATATAATGTACAGGACTATGAGGACACTGTATTATATAATGTACAGGACTATGAGGACGCTGTATTATATAATGTACAGGACTATGAGGACACTATTATATAATGTACAGGACTATGAGGACACTATTATATAATGTACAGGACTATGAGGACGCTGTATTATATAATGTACAGGACTATGAGGACGCTGTATTATATAATGTACAGGACTATGAGGACACTGTATTATATAATGTACAGGACTATGAGGACACTATTATATAATGTACAGGACTATGAGGACACTATTATATAATGTACAGGACTATGAGGACACTGTATTATATAATGTACAGGACTATGAGGACACTATTATATAATGTACAGGACTATGAGGACACTGTATTATATAATGTACAGGACTATGAGGACGCTGTATTATATAATGTACAGGACTATGAGGACACTATTATATAATGTACAGGACTATGAGGACACTGCATTATATAATGTACAGGACTATGAGGACGCTGTATTATATAATGTACAGGACTATGAGGACGCTGTATTATATAATGTACAGGACTATGAGGACGCTGTATTATATAATGTACAGGACTATGAGGACACTGTATTATATAATGTACAGGACTATGAGGACGCTGTATTATATAATGTACAGGACTATGAGGACGCTGTATTATATAATGTACAGGACTATGAGGACTCTGTATTATATAATGTACAGGACTATGAGGACACTGTATTATATAATGTACAGGACTATGAGGACACTATTATATAATGTACAGGACTATGAGGACACTGCATTATATAATGTACAGGACTATGAGGACGCTGTATTATATAATGTACAGGACTATGAGGACACTGTATTATATAATGTACAGGACTATGAGGACACTATTATATAATGTACAGGACTATGAGGACGCTGTATTATATAATGTACAGGACTATGAGGACGCTGTATTATATAATGTACAGGACTATGAGGACGCTGTATTATATAATGTACAGGACTATGAGGACGCTGTATTATATAATGTACAGGACTATGAGGACACTATTATATAATGTACAGGACTATGAGGACGCTGTATTATATAATGTACAGGACTATGAGGACACTATTATATAATGTACAGGACTATGAGGACGCTGTATTATATAATGTACAGGACTATGAGGACACTATTATATAATATACAGGACTATGAGGACGCTGTATTATATAATGTACAGGACTATGAGGACGCTGTATTATATAATGTACAGGACTATGAGGACGCTGTATTATATAATGTACAGGACTATGAGGACGCTGTATTATATAATGTACAGGACTATGAGGACACTATTATATAATGTACAGGACTATGAGGACGCTCTATTATATAATGTACAGGACTATGAGGACACTATTATATAATGTACAGGACTATGAGGACACTGTATTATATAATGTACAGGACTATGAGGACACTGTATTATATAATGTACAGGACTATGAGGACACTGTATTATATAATGTACAGGACTATGAGGACACTATTATATAATGTACAGGACTATGAGGACACTATTATATAATGTACAGGACTATGAGGACGCTGTATTATATAATGTACAGGACTATGAGGACGCTCTATTATATAATGTACAGGACTATGAGGACACTGTATTATATAATGTACAGGACTATGAGGACGCTGTATTATATAATGTACAGGACTATGAGGACGCTGTATTATATAATGTACAGGACTATGAGGACGCTCTATTATATAATGTACAGGACTATGAGGACACTGTATTATATAATGTACAGGACTATGAGGACGCTCTATTATATAATGTACAGGACTATGAGGACACTGTATTATATAATGTACAGGACTATGAGGACGCTGTATTATATAATGTACAGGACTATGAGGACGCTGTATTATATAATGTACAGGACTATGAGGACACTATTATATAATGTACAGGACTATGAGGACACTATTATATAATGTACAGGACTATGAGGACACTGTATTATATAATGTACAGGACTATGAGGACTCTGTATTATATAATGTACAGGACTATGAGGACGCTGTATTATATAATGTACAGGACTATGAGGACGCTGTATTATATAATGTACAGGACTATGAGGACACTATTATATAATGTACAGGACTATGAGGACACTGTATTATATAATGTACAGGACTATGAGGACACTATTATATAATGTACAGGACTATGAGGACACTATTATATAATGTACAGGACTATGAGGACACTATTATATAATGTACAGGACTATGAGGACACTGTATTATATAATGTACAGGACTATGAGGACACTATTATATAATGTACAGGACTATGAGGACGCTGTATTATATAATGTACAGGACTATGAGGACGCTGTATTATATAATGTACAGGACTATGAGGACACTATTATATAATGTACAGGACTATGAGGACGCTGTATTATATAATGTACAGGACTATGAGGACACTATTATATAATGTACAGGACTATGAGGACGCTGTATTATATAATGTACAGGACTATGAGGACACTGTATTATATAATGTACAGGACTATGAGGACGCTTTATTATATAATGTACAGGACTATGAGGACGCTGTATTATATAATGTACAGGACTATGAGGACACTATTATATAATGTACAGGACTATGAGGACACTATTATATAATGTACAGGACTATGAGGACGCTGTATTATATAATGTACAGGACTATGAGGACACTATTATATAATGTACAGGACTATGAGGACACTATTATATAATGTACAGGACTATGAGGACACTATTATATAATGTACAGGACTATAAGGACACTATTATATAATGTACAGGACTATGAGGACGCTGTATTATATAATGTACAGGACTATGAGGACACTATTATATAATGTACAGGACTATGAGGACACTATTATATAATGTACAGGACTATGAGGACACTATTATATAATGTACAGGACTATGAGGACACTATTATATAATGTACAGGACTATGAGGACACTATTATATAATGTACAGGACTATGAGGACACTATTATATAATGTACAGGACTATGAGGACACTGTATTATATAATGTACAGGACTATGAGGACACTATTATATAATGTACAGGACTATGAGGACGCTGTATTATATAATGTACAGGACTATGAGGACACTGTATTATATAATGTACAGGACTATGAGGACGCTGTATTATATAATGTACAGGACTATGAGGACACTGTATTATATAATGTACAGGACTATGAGGACACTGTATTATATAATGTACAGGACTATGAGGACGCTGTATTATATAATGTACAGGACTATGAGGACACTATTATATAATGTACAGGACTATGAGGACACTGTATTATATAATGTACAGGACTATGAGGACGCTGTATTATATAATGTACAGGACTATGAGGACGCTGTATTATATAATGTACAGGACTATGAGGACACTGTATTATATAATGTACAGGACTATGAGGACACTATTATATAATGTACAGGACTATGAGGACACTATTATATAATGTACAGGACTATGAGGACGCTCTATTATATAATGTACAGGACTATGAGGACACTATTATATAATGTACAGGACTATGAGGACACTATTATATAATGTACAGGACTATGAGGACACTATTATATAATGTACAGGACTATGAGGACACTGCATTATATAATGTACAGAATACTTCATTATATGGCTTCATTATTCAACTGATCTTTAGTGAATTTAAATATTTTACTCCATCACATCCAGAGCTGCACTCATAGTTCTGCTATGTGCCATTTGGAACCCATTAGCAGTACAGACACTTGGCCAGCAGGGGTCAGCAGATTTGACATTCTGATGTCTGAGAGCTAACAGGAAATAGGCTGAATTATGACTTCAGCTCTGGATATCAGACACATTATAGCTCCTTACTGTAATGTTTTACATCATTTAACTGGTTTTTATTTTTCTTCTTCCTTTTTAGGCTCAAATTACACAAACCCCCTCCCTGCACTGGGCACCATGAACTCCACCCCGGGCCTGGCCACAGAGCACATCGCCTCTCCAGGTGCTGCCCTGTCCTGGCAGGCTGCCATCGATGCCGCCCGTCAGGCTAAGTTAATGGGCAGCGCAGCCAATGCCACCATATCCACGGTCAGTTCCACGCAGAGGAAAAGACAACAATACAGCAAACAGAAAAAGCAAGGGGCCACAACAGCGACCAGACCGCCACGGGCGCTACTCTGTCTCACCCTCAAAAACCCCATCCGCAGAGCCTGTATCAGCATCGTGGAGTGGAAGTATCCTTCGTGCAAAAGTTTCTTGTTTAAAACACACCCCTTAGACCACACCCCTGAGGAGTACAGTCAGGTCCTACAAACTGTTCTTTTGTTTGGACCCCACCCCTGACTAACTTAGGCCTCATCTTTAAGGAGTATAATCATGTCCTGCAAATGGTGCTTTTACATAGACTACACCTCTGACTTAGACCACACCCCTGAGGAGCATGATCATGGTCTTCAAAGGTTTCTTATGTTTAGACCACTCCCCTGAGGAGCATAGTCAGGTCCTACAAACTGTTCTTTTGTTTGGACCCCACCCCTGACTTACTTAGGCCTTACCTTTAAGGAGTATAATCATGTCCTGCAAATGGCTCTTTTACATAGACTACACCTCTGACTTAGACCACACCCCTGAGGAGCATGATCATGTTCTTCAAAGGTTTCTTATGTTTAGACCACAACCCTGAGGAGCATAATCTTGGCACCAACTATTAGAAATAGAGTTCAAAGTCTGCGTCTCCTGCCTGAGATATCCAATATGGCTTTTGGGGCATAATATGTTGCATAGAACCAAAGACAAATTTAGATTTTACTTCCCAAATGCGCCAAATTTATTAAGCTGCGAGCGCCTCTTTAATAAATTTGGGTCAAAATCACTCCTTTTCTTTTCTTAGGCTGTGTTCACACTATGATTGGCTGATATGTCTCATGTATATATGGGAATTCTGTCAAAATGGGACGCTGACGTAGGGGTGTGTAAACAGGTCCAGACCCCATTTATTCAGCTAGTGACTACATTGGGTCATTTTCCGAGTGTATATATATGTATTTATGCTCGGACACAAATGCAAAAGAGTCTAAACAAAAATACGTTCAGAAAGTGACTCAAACTTAGTTGATACATTTGATCATTTAAGGGGTTGTCCAGGAATCGAAAAACAGACCAATTATTTTTTTTTCAAAGACGCTCCCTGTCTGTCTCCATTTTGGGTGTGGTATTACAACTTGGCTCCATTCACTTCAATGGAACTGAGCTGCAGAACTGCACCCAACCTGGAGACAGATAGAAATTATCTCTGTTTTTTTATTCCTGGATACCACCTTTAAAGCGGTACTCCACCCCCTAGACATCTTATCCCCTATCCAAAGGATAGGAAATAAGATGTCTGATCGCGGGGGTCCCGCCATTGGGGACCCCCGCAATACTGCATGCGGCACCCACCTGTTACTGCTCAGGAATCGCTGGAGGGTCTGGCTCCCGACCACGGGAACGGAAGAGCGTGACGTCACGACCCCACCCCCGTGTGTCGTCACGCTCCCTCAATGCAAGTCTATGGGAGGGGGCGTGGCAGCTGCCACGCCCCCTCCCATAGACTTGCATTGAGGGGGCGGAGTCGTGACATCACAATCTTCTGTTCCCGTGGTTGGGAGCCAGACCCTCCAGCGCTTCCGGAGCAGTAACAGGTGGGTGCCGCATGCTATATTGCGGGGGTTCCCAGCGGCGGGACCCCGCGATCAGACATATTATCCTCTATCCTTTGGATAGGGGATAAGATGTCTAGGGGTGGAGTAACCCTTTAAAATCCATGGAACCCTGGCCTTTATATACACCTATGTAGCTGCAAATTGTAGTGTGAACCAAGCCACACGATAAAAATGTGTACCGTAAAAATGTCCAGGCTTAGTAAATGTGGTGCATTGTGACAACGAATGTATCTGTTTTCTGCAAATTTTAAGAAACGGTAGCGGTGTGGCACCCTATGGCGCCATATAAAAACTGGGAAATTTACTGTGTTACTGGAGGGGTAGGGGAAGACTATATTGAGGAAGCGAGGAGAAGCTGGACGCAGCGAGGGTCGTGTTTATTCTGGCACACGTGTGCTGACACCATTTGACATGGGATGGGGGGGGGGGGAGTGGTCCTGGCGTGAAGGAGCAGATCAGAGAGACAGATGTTCTGTGTCAGACACAGGAGTCGAGGATTAACTCTGCGCACTCCAGAAGAAAGGCCGGAGGAGATGTTGTGCGATGGCTGCTGCCTGCTAGGGTACATACTAGGCCTCATACAGAAAAACTTATATATATATATATATATATATATATATATATATATATATATATAATATATATATATATATCAACTGGCTCCAGAAAGTTAAACAGATTTGTAAATTACTTCTATAAAAAAATCGTAATCCTTCCAGTACTTATCAGCTACTGAAGTTGAGTTGTTCTTTTCTGTCTAACTGCTCTCTGATGACACCTGTCTCGGGAGCTGTCCAGAGTAGGACGAATCCCCATAGCAAACCTCTTATGCTCCTGACAGTTCTTGAGACAGACAGAGGTGTCAGCAGAGAGCACTGTTGTCACACAGAAAAGAATAACTCAACTTCAGCAGCTTAAAACTATTGGAAGGATTAAGATTTTTTAATAGAAGTAATTTACAAATCTGTTTATCTTTCTGGAGCCAGTTGATCTAAAAAAAAAAATTCAAAAAAAATAGTTTTTCCTGGAATACCCCTTTAATTCAGAGCAATAAAAAAATAAAAATAAAGCTGTGTTGGTTGCTAGGGGCAACCAGGCCTGCCCCGACACAAACTAGGCCTATCTAGCAAAATATGGATGCCCATAGCAACATTTATTCAGAACAGTTTAAGAAATTGAAGCTGTTCTCTGATTTGTTGCTAGGGGCAACGTAGGCCTTATTTAGAATAAGATAGTTGCCCATGACAACCAGAGGGCAGCTTTCATTCATTAAAAGCTGTTTAAGAGATAAAGCTGGGCTCTAATTGGTTCCTAATGGCAACCAGGCCTGCTCAGGAACAGACTAGGCCACATCCAGCAAAAAAATGGTTTCTTGGGGTAACCAGGCCCGCCAGCAAAACATGGATGCCCATAGTAACCAATCATAGCGCAGCTTACAGTCATTCAAAGCAGTTTAAGAAATTAAAGCTGCACTCTGATTGGTTTCTAAGGGCAACCAGGCCTGCTCAGTACCATAATAGGCCTCATACAGCAAAACATGGTTGCTAAATGACTTCCATTATTTATAAAAAAAACACAGACCGTAACGTTTTTGTGTGTAGATTTTTTATACTTTTTGGCTCAGTTTCCTTAACCCTTTCCCTCCAGACCCTTTGAAATAATTATTTTACTAACTATTTTTGCCAACTGTGTGGCCTTAGCTGTGTATATTCCCTTCCCGGAGGACGACTCCAATGCCACCAACTCAAACCTGGTAAGTGCCCCTGAGATTTTTTTATTTCTTGCCCTCCGTGGCACTTGAGAAATGTTGTGATGTCTTTAAGGAGAGCAGTGTTGATGATGGTGTTGGTTCAGCTCCTGGTTTTAGGGTTACCGTCCCTTTAAGATTTCATTGTAGAATGGAAAAGTTCTTACATTTTATGCAAGATCTCTGATTGTTGTCAGTGAATGAGAGGGTACTTGTAAATGTCTGATATATAATTACATATGTACAGCTGGTATAAATTATATATGTCCTGTATATAGTGATATGGACCATGCTGGTATAATCTGGTATATACTGTATATAATATATATGTACAGCTGGTATAAGTTATATATCTCCTGTATATAGTGATATGGACCATGCTGGTATAATCTGGTATATACTGTATATAATATATATGCACAGTTGGTATAAGTTATATATCTCCTGTATATAGTGATATGGACCATGCTGGTATAACCTGGTATATACTGTATATAATATATATGTACAGCTGGTATAAGTTATATATCTCCTGTATATAGTGATATGGACCATGCTGGTATAACCTGGGTATATACTGTATATAATATATATGTACAGCTGGTATAAGTTATATATCTCCTGTATATAGTGATATGGACCATGCTGGTATAACCTGGTATATACTGTATATAATATATATGTACAGCTGGTATAAGTTATATATCTCCTGTATATAGTGATATGGACCATGCTGGTATAACCTGGTATATACTGTATATAATATATATGCACAGCTGGTATAAGTTATATATCTCCTGTATATAGTGATATGGACCATGCTGGTATAACCTGGTATATACTGTATATAATATATCTGTACAGCTGGTATAAGTTATGTATTTCCTGTATATAGTGATATGGACCATGCTGGTATAACCTGGTATATACTGTATATAATATATATGTACAGCTGGTATATGTTATATATCTCCTGTATATAGTGATATGGACCATGCTGGTATAACCTGGTATATACTGTATATAATATATATGTACAGCTGGTATAAGTTATATCTCCTGTATATAGTGATATGGACCATGCTGGTATAACCTGGGTATATACTGTATATAATATATATGTACAGCTGGTATAAGTTATATATATCTCCTGTATATAGTGATATGGACCATGCTGGTATAACCTGGTATATACTGTATATAATTATATATGTACAGCTGGTATAAGTTATATATCTCCTGTATACAGTGATATGGACCATGCTGGTATAACCTGGTATATACTGTATATAATATATATGTACAGCTGGTATAAGTTATATATCTCCTGTATATAGTGATATGGACCATGCTGGTATAACCTGGGTATATACTGTATATAATATATATGCACAGCTGGTATAAGTTATATATGTCCTGTATATAGTGATATGGACCACGCTGGTATAACCTGGTATATACTGTATATAATATATATGTACAGCTGGTATAAATTATATATGTCCTGTATATAGTGATATGGACCATGCTGGTATAACCTGGTATATACTGTATATAATATATATGTACAGCTGGTATAAGTTATATATCTCCTGTATATAGTGATATGGACCATGCTGGTATAACCTGGTATATACTGTATATAATATATATGTACAGCTGGTATAAGTTATGTATTTCCTGTATATAGTGATATGGACCATGCTGGTATAACCTGGTATATACTGTATATAATTATATATGTACAGCTGGTATATGTTATATATCTCCTGTATATAGTGATATGGACCATGCTGGTATAACCTGGTATATACTGTATATAATATATATGTACAGCTGCTATAAGTTATATCTCCTGTATATAGTGATATGGACCATGCTGGTATAACCTGGGTATATACTGTATATAATATATATGTACAGCTGGTATAAGTTATATATATCTCCTGTATATAGTGATATGGACCATGCTGGTATAACCTGGTATATACTGTATATAATTATATATGTACAGCTGGCATAAGTTATATATCTCCTGTATATAGTGATATGGACCATGCTGGTATAACCTGGTATATACTGTATATAATATATATGTACAGCTGGTATAAGTTATATATCTCCTGTATATAGTGATATTGACCATGCTGGTATAACCTGGTATATACTGTATATAATATATATATGTACAGCTGGTATAAGTTATATATCTCCTGTATATAGTGATATTGACCATGCCGGTATAACCTGGTATATACTGTATATAATTATATATGTACAGCTGGTATAAGTTATATATCTCCTGTATATAGTGATATGGACCACGCTGGTATAACCTGGTATATACTGTATATAATATGCACAGTTGGTATAAGTTATATATCTCCTGTATATAGTGATATGGACCATGCTGGTATAAGTTATATATGTCCTGTATATAGTGATATGGACCACGCTGGTATAACCTGGTATATACTGTATATAATATATATGTACAGCTGGTATAAATTATATATGTCCTGTATATAGTGATATGGACCACGCTGGTATAACCTGGTATATACTGTATATAATATATATGTACAGCTGGTATAAGTTATATCTCCTGTATATAGTGATATGGACCATGCTGGTATAACCTGGGTATATACTGTATATAATATATATGTACAGCTGGTATAAGTTATATATATCTCCTGTATATAGTGATATGGACCATGCTGGTATAACCTGGTATATACTGTATATAATTATATATATACAGCTGGCATAAGTTATATATCTCCTGTATATAGTGATATGGACCATGCTGGTATAACCTGGTATATACTGTATATAATATATATGTACAGCTGGTATAAGTTATATATCTCCTGTATATAGTGATATTGACCATGCTGGTATAACCTGGTATATACTGTATATAATATATATATGTACAGCTGGTATAAGTTATATATCTCCTGTATATAGTGATATGGACCATGCTGGTATAACCTGGTATATACTGTATATAATATATATGTACAGCTGGTCTAAGTTATATATCTCCTATATATAGTGATATGGACCATGCTGGTATAACCTGGGTATATACTGTATATAATATATATGTACAGCTGGTATAAATTATATATGTCCTGTATATAGTGATATGGACCATGCTGGTATAACCTGGTATATACTGTATATAATATATATGTACAGCTGGTATAAGTTATATCTCCTGTATATAGTGATATGGACCATGCTGGTATAACTTGGGTATATACTGTATATAATATATATGTACAGCTGGTATAAGTTATATATATCCTGTATATAGTGATATGGACCATGCTGGTATAACCTGGGTATATACTGTATATAATAATATATGTACAGCTGGTATAAGTTATATATCTCCTGTATATAGTGATATGGACCACGCTGGTATAACCTGGTATATACTGTATATAATATATATGTACAGCTGGTATAAGTTATATCTCCTGTATATAGTGATATGGACCATGCTGGTATAACCTGGGTATATACTGTATATAATATATATGCACAGCTGGTATAAGTTATATATCTCCTCTATATAGTGATATGGACCATGCTGGTATAACCTGTATATATACTGTATATAATATATATGTACAGCTGGTATAAGTTATATATCTCCTGTATATAGTGATATGGACCACGCTGGTATAACCTGGTATATACTGTATATAATATATATGTACAGCTGGTATAAGTTATATCTCCTGTATATAGTGATATGGACCATGCTGGTATAACCTGGGTATATACTGTATATAATATATATGCACAGCTGGTATAAGTTATATATCTCCTCTATATAGTGATATGGACCATGCTGGTATAACCTGTATATATACTGTATATAATATATATGTACAGCTGGTATAAGTTATATATCTTCTGTATATAGTGATATGGACCATGCTGGTATAACCTGGGTATATACTGTATATAATATATATATGTACAGCTGGTCTAAGTTATATATCTCCTGTATATAGTGATATGGACCATGCTGGTATAACCTGGTATATACTGTATATAATATATATGTACAGCTGGTATAAGTTATATCTCCTGTATATAGTGATATGGACCATGCTGGTATAACTTGGGTATATACTGTATATAATATATATGTACAGCTGGTATAAGTTATATATATCCTGTATATAGTGATATGGACCATGCTGGTATAACCTGGGTATATACTGTATATAATAATATATGTACAGCTGGTATAAGTTATATATCTCCTGTATATAGTGATATGGACCACGCTGGTATAACCTGGTATATACTGTATATAATATATATGTACAGCTGGTATAAGTTATATCTCCTGTATATAGTGATATGGACCATGCTGGTATAACCTGGGTATATACTGTATATAATATATATGCACAGCTGGTATAAGTTATATACCTCCTCTATATAGTGATATGGACCATGCTGGTATAACCTGTATATATACTGTATATAATATATATGTACATCTGGTATAAGTTATATATCTTCTGTATATAGTGATATGGACCATGCTGGTATAACCTGGGTATATACTGTATATAATATATATGTACAGCTGGTCTAAGTTATATATCTCCTGTATATAGTGATATGGACCATGCTGGTATAACCTGGTATATACTGTATATAATATATATGTACAGCTGGTATAAGTTATATATCTCCTGTATATAGTGATATGGACCATGCTGGTATAACCTGGGTATATACTGTATATAATTATATATGTACAGCTGGTCTAAGTTATATATCTCCTGTATATAGTGATATGGACCATGCTGGTATAATCTGGTATATACTGTATATAATTATATATGTACAGCTGGTATAAGTTATATATCTCCTGTATATAGGGATATGGACCATGCTGGTATAACCTGGGTATATACTGTATATAATATATATGCACAGCTGGTCTAAGTTATATATCTCCTGTATATAGTGATATGGACCATGCTGGTATAACCTGGTATATACTGTATATAATATATATGTACAGCTGGTATAAGTTATATATCTCCTGTATATAGTGATATGGACCATGCTGGTATAATCTGGTATATACTGTATAATATATATGCACAGCTGGTATAAGTTATATATCTCCTGTATAACCTGGGTATATACTGTATATAATATATATGCACAGCTGGTATAAGTTATATATCTCCTGTATATAGTGATATGGACCATGCTGGTATAATCTGGTATATACTGTATAATATATATGCACAGCTGGTATAAGTTATATATCTCCTGTATAACCTGGGTATATACTGTATATAATATATATGCACAGCTGGTATAAGTTATATATCTCCTGTATAACCTGGGTATATACTGTATATAATTATATATGTACATGTGTTTTTTTTATAATTTTGGAGGCTCTGATTTAGGACCGGTTTAGTATGTATCGATTATACAGATATTATGCTATTGCTTGTAGACGTGCCGCAGGTGTCGGTGAGTTTGTAGGGTCTCTGCTTGTGAAGCGTTCACCTGCGCTGGAGATTTGTGTGAAATGTAGGAAAACATCTCTTGAATTCTATCCATCAGAGGCGGATAATCTTTCTAGTCACGCTCGGCGCTGATCAGAGCCGCTTAATACATTCATAGGTGGCTGCCAGCGTCTGGGGATGAGTCACACGTTGTTATTCTGGACCCAAAACCCTGACATTTTTCACCAAAATTCCGAATGATCCCACTCTGAGATGGACGTGACGGTGACAAATTAGTGTCACGCTACTTATTAAGAGATGGCGATGACCTTCGCGGGACTGAATAGGTTAATCCTTCGATAACCTTACCCCTGGGGTGTCGTGTCATTGTATCTGCGCTCGCTGCTGTCAGGCGCTCCAGCATGATACAGGTGTCACGATCAACAGATACATCTTCCACCAACCGGTCACTTTTCTTAAATTAACCCCTTCTTTCTTTTCCTAAGCTCACAATGGCCGAGCCCAGACACGCTGTTTATTACCTAAAGGGCAGCTCCGCTTGGACTAGATTTATACATCGAGGTAATGTCCATCCATATATAATGAGGAATAAATAGGTATTTTAGAAATGACTGCTTCCTAAATGCTGTGTTCTTGGTAGTAGAATTGTGGACCATAATGCATTTCTGCTGTATTGAAATGTATGGTTCTGTTAGGATGGGCAGGGCTTAGTAAAGATAGGCAGGGCTTAGTAAAGATAGGCAGGGCTTAGTAAAGATGGGCAGGGCTTAGTAAAGATAGGCAGGGCTTAGTAGAGATAGGCAGGGCTTAGTAGAGATAGGCAGGGCTTAGTAGAGATAGGCAGGGCTTAGTAGAGATAGGCAGGGCTTAGTAGAGATAGGCAGGGCATAGTAAAGATAGGCAGGGCTTAGTAAAGATAGGCAGGGCTTAGTAAAGATAGGCAGGGCTTAGTAGAGATAGGCAGGGCTTAGTAGAGATAGGCAGGGCATAATAAAGATAGGCAGGGCTTAGTAGAGATAGGCAGGGCATAGTAAAGATAGGCAGGGCTTAGTAAAGATAGGCAGGGCATAATAAAGATAGGCAGGGCTTAGTAGAGATAGGCAGGGCATAATAAAGATAGGCAGGGCTTAGTAGAGATAGGCAGGGCATAATAAAGATAGGCAGGGCATAGTAAAGATAGGCAGGGCTTAGTAAAGATAGGAAGGGCATAGTAAAGATAGGCAGGGCATAGTAAAGATAGGCAGGGCATAGTAGAGATAGGCAGGGCATAGTAAAGATAGGCAGGGCTTAGTAGAGATAGGCAGGGCATAGTAAAGATAGGCAGGGCTTAGTAAAGATAGGCAGGGCTTAGTAAAGATAGGCAGGGCATAGTAAAGATAGGCAGGGCTTAGTAAAGATGGGCAGGGCATAGTAAAGATAGGCAGGGCATAGTAAAGATAGGCAGGGCATAGTAAAGATAGGCAGGGCTTAGTAGAGATAGGCAGGGCATAGTAAAGAAAGGCAGGGCATAGTAAAGATAGGCAGGGCATAGTAAAGATAGTCAGGGCTTAGTAGAGATAGGCAGGGCATAGTAAAGATAGGCAGGGCTTAGTAAAGATAGGCAGGGCATAATAAAGATAGGCAGGGCTTAGTAGAGATAGGCAGGGCATAATAAAGATAGGCAGGGCATAGTAAAGATAGGCAGGGCTTAGTAGAGATAGGCAGGGCATAATAAAGATAGGCAGGGCATAGTAAAGATAGGCAGGGCTTAGTAGAGATAGGCAGGGCATAATAAAGATAGGCAGGGCTTAGTAGAGATAGGCAGGGCATAATAAATATAGGCAGGGCTTAGTAGAGATAGGCAGGGCATAATAAAGATAGGCAGGGCTTAGTAGAGATAGGCAGGGCATAGTAAAGATAGGCAGGGCATAGTAAAGATAGGCAGGGCTTAGTAGAGATAGGCAGGGCATAGTAAAGATAGGCAGGGCATAGTAAAGATAGGCAGGGCATAGTAAAGATAGTCAGGGCTTAGTAGAGATAGGCAGGGCATAGTAAAGATAGGCAGGGCTTAGTAAAGATAGGCAGGGCATAATAAAGATAGGCAGGGCTTAGTAGAGATAGGCAGGGCATAATAAAGATAGGCAGGGCTTAGTAGAGATAGGCAGGGCATAATAAATATAGGCAGGGCTTAGTAGAGATAGGCAGGGCATAATAAAGATAGGCAGGGCTTAGTAGAGATAGGCAGGGCATAGTAAAGATAGGCAGGGCATAGTAAAGATAGTCAGGGCTTAGTAGAGATAGGCAGGGCATAGTAAAGATAGGCAGGGCTTAGTAAAGATAGGCAGGGCATAATAAAGATAGGCAGGGCTTAGTAGAGATAGGCAGGGCATAATAAAGATAGGCAGGGCTTAGTAGAGATAGGCAGGGCATAATAAATATAGGCAGGGCTTAGTAGAGATAGGCAGGGCATAATAAAGATAGGCAGGGCTTAGTAAAGATGGGCAGGGCATAGTAAAGATAGGCAGGGCATAGTAAAGATAGGCAGGGCATAGTAAAGATAGGCAGGGCTTAGTAGAGATAGGCAGGGCATAGTAAAGAAAGGCAGGGCATAGTAAAGATAGGCAGGGCATAGTAAAGATAGTCAGGGCTTAGTAGAGATAGGCAGGGCATAGTAAAGATAGGCAGGGCTTAGTAAAGATAGGCAGGGCATAATAAAGATAGGCAGGGCTTAGTAGAGATAGGCAGGGCATAATAAAGATAGGCAGGGCATAGTAAAGATAGGCAGGGCTTAGTAGAGATAGGCAGGGCATAATAAAGATAGGCAGGGCATAGTAAAGATAGGCAGGGCTTAGTAGAGATAGGCAGGGCATAATAAAGATAGGCAGGGCTTAGTAGAGATAGGCAGGGCATAATAAATATAGGCAGGGCTTAGTAGAGATAGGCAGGGCATAATAAAGATAGGCAGGGCTTAGTAGAGATAGGCAGGGCATAGTAAAGATAGGCAGGGCATAGTAAAGATAGGCAGGGCTTAGTAGAGATAGGCAGGGCATAGTAAAGATAGGCAGGGCATAGTAAAGATAGGCAGGGCATAGTAAAGATAGGCAGGGCTTAGTAGAGATAGGCAGGGCATAATAAAGATAGGCAGGGCTTAGTAGAGATAGGCAGGGCATAATAAAGATAGGCAGGGCATGGTAAAGATAGGCAGGGCATAGTAAAGATAGGCAGGGCTTAGTAGAGATAGGCAGGGCATAATAAATATAGGCAGGGCTTAGTAGAGATAGGCAGGGCATAGTAAAGATAGGCAGGGCATAGTAAAGATAGGCAGGGCTTAGTAGAGATAGGCAGGGCATAATAAAGATAGGCAGGGCTTAGTAGAGATAGGCAGGGCATAATAAAGATAGGCAGGGCATAGTAAAGATAGGCAGGGCATAGTAAAGATAGGCAGGGCTTAGTAAAGATAGGCAGGGCATAGTAAAGATAGGCAGGGCTTAGTAGAGATAGGCAGGGCATAGTAAAGATAGGCAGGGCATAGTAAAGATAGGCAGGGCATAGTAAAGATAGGCAGGGCATAGTAAAGATAGTCAGGGCTTAGTAGAGATAGGCAGGGCATAGTAAAGATAGGCAGGGCTTAGTAGAGATAGGCAGGGCATAGTAAAGATAGGCAGGGCTTAGTAAAGATAGGCAGGGCATAGTAAAGATAGGCAGGGCTTAGTAAAGATAGGCAGGGCATAATAAAGATAGGCAGGGCTTAGTAGAGATAGGCAGGGCATAATAAAGATAGGCAGGGCATAGTAAAGATAGGCAGGGCTTAGTAGAGATAGGCAGTGCATAATAAAGATAGGCAGGGCTTAGTAGAGATAGGCAGGGCTTAGTAGAGATAGGCAGGGCATAATAAAGATAGGCAGGGCTTAGTAGAGATAGGCAGGGCATAATAAAGATAGGCAGGGCTTAGTAGAGATAGGCAGGGCATAATAAATATAGGCAGGGCTTAGTAGAGATAGGCAGGGCATAATAAAGATAGGCAGGGCTTAGTAGAGATAGGCAGGGCATAGTAAAGATAGGCAGGGCATAGTAAAGATAGGCAGGGCTTAGTAGAGATAGGCAGGGCATAGTAAAGATAGGCAGGGCATAGTAAAGATAGGCAGGGCATAGTAAAGATAGTCAGGGCTAAGTAGAGATAGGCAGGGCATAGTAAAGATAGGCAGGGCTTAGTAGAGATAGGCAGGGCATAGTAGAGATAGGCAGGGCATAGTAAAGATAGGCAAGGCATAGTAAAGATAGGCAGGGCATAGTAGAGATAGGCAGGGCATAATAAAGATAGGCAGGGCTTAGTAGAGATAGGCAGGGCATAATAAAGATAGGCAGGGCTTAGTAGAGATAGGCAGGGCATAATAAAGATAGGCAGGGCTTAGTAGAGATAGGCAGGGCATAATAAATATAGGCAGGGCTTAGTAGAGATAGGCAGGGCATAATAAAGATAGGCAGGGCTTAGTAGAGATAGGCAGGGCATAGTAAAGATAGGCAGGGCATAGTAGAGATAGGCAGGGCATAGTAGAGATAGGCAGGGCTTAGTAGAGATAGGCAGGGCATAGTAAACATAGGCAGGGCATAGTAAACATAGGCAGGGCATAGTAAAGATAGTCAGGGCTAAGTAGAGATAGGCAGGGCATAGTAAAGATAGGCAGGGCTTAGTAGAGATAGGCAGGGCATAGTAAAGATAGGCAGGGCTTAGTAAAGATAGGCAGGGCATAGTAAAGATAGGCAGGGCTTAGTAAAGATAGGCAGGGCATAGTAAAGATAGGCAGGGCTTAGTAGAGATAGGCAGGGCATAATAAAGATAGGCAGGGCATAGTAAAGATAGGCAGGGCATAGTAAATATAGGCAGGGTTTAGTAGAGATAGGCAGGGCATAATAAAGATAGGCAGGGCTTAGTAGAGATAGGCAGGGCATAATAAAGATAGGCAGGGCTTAGTAAAGATAGGCAGGGCATAATAAAGATAGGCAGGGCTTAGTAGAGATAGGCAGGGCATAATAAATATAGGCAGGGCATAGTAAAGATAGGCAGGGCTTAGTAGAGATAGGCAGGGCATAATAAAGATAGGCAGGGCTTAGTAGAGATAGGCAGGGCATAATAAAGATAGGCAGGGCTTAGTAAAGATAGGCAGGGCTTAGTAGAGCTCTGTTGGTTGATTCAGGCCTGGGATTTTTTAAATAATTTGATTGGCACTAAAATGATTTTTTTATTCCCCACACCAGTTACTTGCCCCAGGTGAGTATAAAGGAACATCACAGGCTGGAAACAATCTTATTTTTCCACAATTATGAAAGGTGCCAATAATTTTGTCCAGACCATTTTTGGAGTTTGGTGACATTATGTCCAATTTGCTTTTTTTCCTCCTTTTTTGGTTTAGTTCCAATACACACAAATGGAATAAACATGTGTATAGCAAAACCTGTGTTACTGCAATATATATATATATATATACAGAGGAGAGGAGATCTATATATATATATATACAGAGGAGAGGAGATCTATATATATATATATATATACAGAGGAGAGGAGATCTATATATATATATACAGAGGAGAGGAGATCTATATATATATATATATACACAAATGGAATAAACATGTGTATAGCAAAACCTGTGTTACTGCAATATATATATACAGAGGAGAGGAGATCTATATATATATATATATATATACAGAGGAGAGGAGATCTATATATATATATACAGAGGAGAGGAGATCTATATATATATATATATATACACAAATGGAATAAACATGTGTATAGCAAAACCTGTGTTACTGCAATATATATATATATATATACAGAGGAGAGGAGATCTATATATATATATATACAGAGGAGAGGAGATCTATATATATATATATATACAGAGGAGAGGAGATCTATATATATATATATATATACAGAGGAGAGGAGATCTATATATACACACACAAAGGGAATAAACCTGTGTTACTGCAATCCTTTCCTGTGAGAAATACTTCATTTTCTAGAAAAATTTCAGGGGGACAACATTATACATGACTGTATAAGCCTTTTAAAAAATATATATATTCTTTTTGTTGGAGCAGTGTTTTTTTTTTTAACTCCTTTGAGGACCGAGCCTTTTTTCATTTTTGCTCTTCAATTTTTCACCTACAGACCCATGAGGGCTTGTTTTATGCGCTACCAATTTTACTTTGTAATAACATCAATCGTTCACCACAAAATCTATGGTGAAACAAAAAAAAAATGTATTACATTTTCGGGGCTTTCAATTCCATGCAGTGCACTTTTCGGTAAAAATGACAACTTATATTTATTCTGTAGTTCCGTACGATTAAAATGGTACCCAACTTATATAGGTTTGATTTGTTTTACTTCTTTTTAAAAATGATAACTTTTTGTACAAAAATTTGCATGTTTAAAATTGTCCTCTTCTGAGCATTATAACTTTTTTATTTTTCCGTATACAGGGATGTATTAGGTCATTTTTTTGCGCCGTAATCTGTAGTTTTTAGTCTTCATGGGTACCATTTTTGTTTTGATGGGACTTTTTGATCACTTTTTATAAAAAAAAAAAATAATTAGGGTATACAAAGTGACCAAAAATACGCAATTGTGGACTTTGGTATTTTTTTACGTAAACGCCATTGACCATGAGGTTAAAGTAACGGTAAATTTTTATAGTTTGGACATTTAAACTCACTGGGATACCACATATGGTTATGTGACCACTAGGGGTCTCCTTACATGTCCTGGCACATAGAGTTCGGACTCATGCCGCTCTGGCATGAGTCAAAACTGTCGGTGCAGCCGGGACACTGAATGGCACAGCGCAGCTCCCTGTCTGTCAATCAGATAGGCGGGAGCGAGCGCTGTGCCCGCAGCACGGGTGCTCCTGACATGGCCAAATGTCAGTGTAATGCAGGGCTGCACAGAAGAGGATCGGGTCTCCCTCTCCTGAGTCTGATCGAGGTCTTATTAACCTGCTTATGGACATCCTACAACAGACTCCAGCTGACTACTACGGGACACAGAGCACATCAGTCCCGACCTGCTGCTGTGCTACTACAGGACACAGAATGACTACTACGGGACATAGAGTGCACCAGTCCCGACATACTGCTGCGCTAAATCCCCTTGCTGGGGAGATCTATTGTGACAGATCTATTGTATTTATGTTTACACTGTGATGTTGAATAGGGAGAAGGCCTGAAGTGTGGCCTGACAGGCTTCAGATGACATCGTGCCTGCCGGGCCACGTCCCCTTCCACGGCAGGAACCTGAGCAGCCACAGGGGATCTAAAAAAGTTATTTATATGGGGTTTTGGGTAAAAATATAGACAGGGAGAGAGTCAGTAAGATTCAGGGACAGATGGGGGGGTTTAGGAACATTTTAGTTGATGATAGGTACTCTTTAACTTTTTTTTTCCACAATTTTTTAGTCCCCATAAGTTTAACATGCAATCATTAGATTGCATACACTGTTATATGCTATAGCCATAGCATAGCATTGATTAGTGTTATCTGTGCTCGACTGCTCCAGCCTGTGATGGCTGAGTGGAGCATCGGGGCACAGATCGAATGGAGAGAAGGCAGGTAAAGGGCCCTCCCGCTGTACTACCAGCTGATTGTGACACCGTGGTTTCACCGCGGTGGTTCCGATCAGCACTGCTCAGCAGCCAGGAACTTTTTAACTTTTTAGTCACCGCAGTCAACTTTGAATGCGGAGTCTAAGGGGTTATTGCCGGGCATCACCGTGATTGGTGTTGTCTGGAATTAGCCATGGGTCCTGGCGGCAGATAGCTGCCAGGACCACCCCACCATGACCCATGCTCAGCTCCTGAACACGTGTCATAGAAGGGGAGCGGGACAAGGGCGTACAGGTATGCCATTTGTCCCCAAGAGGTTAAGTAAAATATAAACAACTTTATTAAATGTCACTTTATTTAAGGGTCTAGAACCAGCGGTCATCTGATCACTAGTTCAATGCTTTCAATGGTTTATTTTTTTATATTTTAATCCAACATCTTTCTGTTATACCGTCCTTAGTCGATACTTGTAGTGAATCTGCTGCAATGAGGACATAACCAAATAGGGAACAACTCCTGGGATCCAGCTAGTAGGTCATGCATCAAACTTACTGGTGCCATACAGACGTCAAACTACAAGCTGAAATTATATGTGTCGAGCTTCTTGTGCTAGATCCAGTTTAGCAATTATTTTTCCTTTAGCGAAGGTAATAAGTATTTGTCTGACAATCTGATACGGATGATCCTCTGGAGCGTTGTCAATCCTGCACTTATAATCATCACAAATTCTGGTACAGGACACTCTTGCTGGGAATTCAACCAAATTCTGACTTCACCATATGGTTTCATAACTGTACTATGTACAGGACACTCTGGTTGGAAATTCAGCCAAACTCTGACTTCACCATTTTTTTCATAACAGGTACTGTGTAAAGGACACTCTAGATGGGAATTCAGCCATATTCTGACTTCACCATTTGGTTTCATACCAGGTACTGTTGTAGTACATCCTGTAATGAATTCAGCCATCTCAATCTCCCTTCCACTACACAATTTTGACTATAACCCCTCCCACTATGGATAGAGTTGGCTGAATTCCCGGCTAGGGTGTCCTGTACACAAGAACTTAAAGCCCATTACAAGATGCACACCAGAATGGACTTTGGGCTGAAAACAAGAGTTAAAAGGTAGTAAAATAGCTTTGTTTACCTATATATGTTCTTTGCGATCAGTCCCGTCCAAGGACTTGTAACTTTTTTTTATTATGTTGACTGTTTCCTCTTGACTTGATAATCTGGGCTGGACACAGAAATTAGGTCCTAGTGGTCATCTTCTAACTTTACCAATGAATATGTGCATTAGTGACCTGTTTGCTCTGAATCCGGCCCCAGTCACATCTGGGTATCAGCCTTTGGTATCACCTCTGCCCTTGTCTGCCAAGTAGATATTTTTCTCTTTTATCAGGATGTTCAGGCTCAGATAAGCTGACCTTAAATGGTCTTACTGACATCAGCCACCACAGAGATAGCGGCATCAGCAGATCCTGTCAGTGTAAACTGATAGGAAAGAGACAGAGGAGAGAGAGGGTACATAGGCAAAACAGTTAAAGGGGGTTATCCAGGAAAAAACTTTTTTTATATATATCAACTGGCTCCATAAAGTTAAACAGATTTGTAATTTACTTCTATTAAAAAATCTTAATCCTTTCAGTACTTATGAGCTGCTGAAGTTGAGTTGTTCTATTCTGTCTAAGTGCTCTCTGATGACCCCTGTCTCGGAAACTGTCCAGAGTATAAGCAAATCCCCATAGCAAACCTATTCTACTCTGTGCAGTTCCCGAGACAAGCAGAGATGCCAGCAGAGAGCACTGTTGCCCAACAGAAAATAACTCAACTTCAGCAGCTGATAATTATTGGAAGGATTAAGATTAGATAGAAGTAATTTACAAATCTGTTTAACTTTCTGGAGCCAGTTGATATATATATAAAAAAATAATTTTTTCCTGGAATACCTCTTTAATCAGGTTTAGCGATTATGTAACTATGCCCTAATAATAATAATAATAATGATAATAACATAATGATTGGCAGCTGGGTGATCAATACTTGGTATACCCTCAATGATCTGATTGACTGATTGGTTGTTGGTTGGCTCAATCCTGGAAATGTTCTTATGATTTGTTCGATTGTCACCGTACTAATCCATTTCTGATAATGTTCTAATAGTCTTGTTGTTGCTTGGTACTTAGTGGCTGCTTTTGTCTGAAAATATTCTAAGGTTCTGACTGGGTGTTGATGGGTTTGTGTTTGTGGGTTCAGTCCTAGAAATGTTTTTGTGATCTGATTGGCTGCTGATTGGTTTAGTCTGGAAATGTTCTTGTGATCTGATTGGCTGCTGATTGGCTTAGTCTTGGAATGTTTTAGTGATCTGATTGGCTGCTGATGGGTTTAGTCCTGGTAATGTTCATGTGATCTGATTGGCTGCTGATTGGTGTAGTCTTGGAATGTTCTTGTAATCTGATTGGCTGCTGGTGGGTTCAGTTCTGGGAATGTTCTTGTGATCTGATTGGCCACTGATTGGTTTAGTCTGGGAATGTTCCCATAATCTGATTGCCCACTAGTTTGTTAAGTCTTAGAATGTTCTTGTGATCTGATTGGCTGCTGGTGAATTCGGTTCTGGTAATGTTCTCTTGATCTGACTGGCTGCTGGTTGATTAAGTCCTAGGAATGTTCATGTGATCTGATTGGCTGCTGTTGAGTTCAGTCCTGGGAATGTTTTTGTGATCTGATTGGCTGCTGATTGGTTCAGTCTTAGAATATTCTTGTGATCTAATTGGCTGCTGGTGGATTCAATTCTAGTAATTTTCTTTTGATCTGATTGGCCGCTGATGAATTTAGTCCTGGGAATGTTCTTGTGATCTGTTTCCCCACTACTTGGTTTAGTCTTAGAATGTTCTTGTGATTGGATTGGCTGCTGTTGGGTTAAGTTCTGGGAATCTTCTTGTGATCTGATTGGCTGATGATTTTTCTGCAGCAAATTTTCTACATAAATATTTATTACTTTACTTAATTTTATATTTTAATTTACTGAATTTCTGATCATTGTTTTTTGCTGTAACTGAGCTATTGTCATGACGACCAACCAAACTTCACTCGCTCTTCCTTCCTGTGATCGGATCCATCTTCCGTCTCCAGACAAAGCCAAAAATTCTTAAAGTGGCAAAAAATGTTCTTGAATGTGATTGCTTTGTAATTGCAGCGATTCTGCCAGAGTGATCGATACCGTGATTATAGCGGATCTCCCCACTGTCACGGATCTACAGCATAATTACACAATAATTAACCTTCTCCATGAAGATTAAAGAGCCGCCGCCTCAGAACAATACATTACACGCATTATCAATACACGCCACCTCCAGCGCGTCGCGTCCATTGTGAAGAGACAGATTGTTACATGGATCTTATCTGATAGGAGGAGCAGAAGCTGCGCGGCGCTCATACACATTGCGCATTGGATTCATGGCAAGATTGTCCATAAATAGAATGACAGGAGTGCAGTAAAGACGGACACGAAACAGTGCATTACCAGACACTGAGTATGGGAAGCCTGGAGCTGTATAACAATGGACATGGCGCTTCCATTCAGGGTGTTGGGAAAGCTGGCTGACAGTTGTATGCCCTTCCTGCTGTGGAGATTTCGGCTTCTTTACTGTTAATTGACTTTAGATTGTTTTTTTTTGAGTCTTTAAGATTGTAATCAGTTTCCTTCAGACGCCAATCAATGTACGAGCTCCGCCATTGATCCGCCGCCTGTGTACTCATAACATAGTGTATTAAGTGATCATTATTGCCTCCTGCACGGATCAATATGCCACGTGATGCGGTTCAGCCAGGAAACAGTGAAGTAGTCTGCAAGTAACATATGGCTACAATGCTATTCCCGGGAATGCAGGGTGACAACCAATATGGCAGCCAACACAGAACATACCCAGAATCAGAACAGGATAAGTAATGTGCAGTGACCCCCCCCCGACCTACGATGGCCCCGACATATGATCAAATCGACATACGATGGCCTCTCAGAGGCCATCGCATGTCGATGTCAGCATCGACATGAGATGCTTTTTTATGTCGGGGCCATCGCATTAAGTGCTATCTGGCAGCGCAAAATGCTTAAGCTGCTGCCGGATAGAAGCTTAATGTTCCCTGTGTGGTGTGGTAAATATTACTTACCCCTCCACGATGCTCCGGAGTGCCCTTCGGGTCCAGCGCTGTCCTCCGGTGTCTTCTCGGCCCTCTCCGGTGACGTCACTACGCTGCTGCGCACTTCATCCAATAAGAATGGCGTACGCAGCGGCGTAATGACGTCACTATGCAGGCCCAGTAAGGCCTTGCGGAAGACAGCAGAGGACCGGAGAAGACAGCGGAGGACCGGAGAAGACCAGGTGAGCCCAGCGGAGGCCCGGGGTCACCATTGGGAGCGGCGGGGACAGGTGAGTACAGCTTCCTATACTTTACATTGCACGAATCCCTCAACATACGATGGATTCGACAAACGATGGCTCGTTTGGAACGAATTACCATCGTATGTTGAGGGACCACTGTATGTACACAGTGACCTCACCAGCAGAATAGTGAGTACAGCTCTGGAGTATAATACAGGATATAGCTCAGGATCAGTACAGGATAAGTAATGTAATGTATGTACACAGTGACCTCACCAGCAGAATAGTGAGTACAGCTCTGGAGTATAATACAGGATATAGCTCAGGATCAGTACAGGATAAGTAATGTAATATATGTACACAGTGACCTCACCAGCAGAATAGTGAGTACAGCTCTGGAGTATAATACAGGATATAACTCAGGATCAGTACAGGATAAGTAATGTAATGTATATACACAGTGACCTCACCAGCAGAATAGTGAGTACAGCTCTGGAGTATAATACAGGATATAGCTCAGGATCAGTACAGGATAAGTAATGTAATATATGTACACAGTGACCTCACCAGCAGAATAGTGAGTACAGCTCTGGAGTATAATACAGGATATAGCTCAGGATCAGTACAGGATAAGTAATGTAATGTATGTACACAGTGACCTCACCAGCAGAATAGTGAGTACAGTTCTGGAGTATAATACAGGATATAGCTCAGGATCAGTACAGGATAAGTAATGTAATGTATGTACACAGTGACCTCACCAGCAGAATAGTGAGTACAGCTCTGGAGTATAATACAGGATATAGCTCAGGATCAGTACAGGATAAGTAATGTAATGTATGTACACAGTGACCTCACCAGCAGAATAGTGAGTACAGCTCTGGAGTATAATACAGGATATAGCTCAGGATCAGTACAGGATAAGTAATGTAATATATGTACACAGTGACCTCACCAGCAGAATAGTGAGTACAGCTCTGGAGTATAATACAGGATATAACTCAGGATCAGTACAGGATAAGTAATGTAATGTATATACACAGTGACCTCACCAGCAGAATAGTGAGTACAGCTCTGGAGTATAATACAGGATATAGCTCAGGATCAGTACAGGATAAGTAATGTAATATATGTACACAGTGACCTCACCAGCAGAATAGTGAGTACAGCTCTGGAGTATAATACAGGATATAGCTCAGGATCAGTACAGGATAAGTAATGTAATGTATGTACACAGTGACCTCACCAGCAGAATAGTGAGTACAGTTCTGGAGTATAATACAGGATATAGCTCAGGATCAGTACAGGATAAGTAATGTAATGTATGTACACAGTGACCTCACCAGCAGAATAGTGAGTACAGCTCTGGGGTATAATACAGGATATAACTCAGGATCAGTACAGGATAAGTAATGTAATGTATGTACACAGTGACCTCACCAGCAGAATAGTGAGTACAGCTCTGGAGTATAATACAGGATATAACTCAGGATCAGTACAGGATAAGTAATGTAATGTATGTACACAGTGACCTCACCAGCAGAATAGTGAGTACAGCTCTGGAGTATAATACAGGATATAACTCAGGATCAGTACAGGATAAGTAATGTAATGTATGTACACAGTGACCTCACCAGCAGAATAGTGAGTGCAGCTCTGGAGTATAATACAGGATATAACTCAGGATCAGTACAGGATCAGTAATGTAATGTATGTACACAGTGACCTCACCAGCAGAATAGTGAGTACAGCTCTGGAGTATAATACAGGATATAACTCAGGATCAGTACAGGATCAGTAATGTAATGTATGTACACAGTGACCTCACCAGCAGAATAGTGAGTACAGCTCTGGAGTATAGTACAGGATATAACTCAGGATCAGCACAGGATAAGTAATGTAATGTATGTACACAGTGACCTCCCCAGCAGAATAGTGAGTACAGCTCTGGAGTATAATACAGGATATAACTCAGGATCAGTACAGGATAAGTAATGTAATGTATGTACACAGTGACCCCTACCAGCAGAATAGTGAGTGCAGCTCTGGAGTATAATACAGGATATAACTCAGGATCAGTACAGTATAAGTAATGTAATGTATGTACACAGTGACCCCTACCAGCAGAATAGTGAGTGCAGCTCTGGAGTATAATACAGGATATAGCTCAAGATCAGTACAGGATAAGTAATGTAATGTATGTACACAGTGACCTCACCAGCAGAATAGTGAGTACAGCTCTGGAGTATAATACAGGATATAGCTCAAGATCAGTACAGGATAAGTAATGTATGTAATAGTGACCTCAAGTTTTATGTAGAATTTGACTTCTGTGTCATTACCCTTTATGTCTATCATGAGATATTGGTTGTATTCTGTATATGAAGCAGATGACACATTGTATTTGTTGATTGGCTGCACCTATGTGTCAAATGTCTATGTGACTGTATTAAGATTAAAGGGGTACTCCGGTGGAAAAACACTTTTTTTTTCTTTTTTAAATCAACTGGTGCCAGAAAGTTCAACATATTTGTAAATTACTTCTATTAAAAAATCTTAATCCTTCCAGTACTTATTTGCTGCTGAATGCTACAGAGGAAATTCCTTTCTTTTTGGAGCACTGATGACATCACGAGCACAGTGCTCTCTGCTGACATCTCTGTCCATTTTAGCAACTGTGCATAGCAGATGTATGCTAAGGGCAGCATGGTGGCTCAGTGGTTAGCATTGCTGCACTGCAAGGGCCTTGGGTTCAAATCCCACTAAGGACAACAATAAATAAAGACTTATTATTATAATAACGTCAGCAGAGAGAACTGTGTTCGTGATGTCATCAGAGAGCATTCCAAAAAGTAAAGAATTTCCTCTGTAGTATTCAGCAGCTAATAAATACAGGAAGGATTAAGATTTTTTAATAGAAGTCATTTACAAATATGTTTAACTTTCTGGCACCAGTTGATTTAAAAAAAGAAAAAAAAATTGTTATTCCACCGGAGTACCCCTTTAACCCCTTAAGGACACATGACGTACTGGAACGTCATGTGTCCACTCCCGATCTATAACGCGGGGCCACGGCGTGGCCCCGCGTCATAGCGGGTCGGGCCCGGCCTCTAACAACGGCCGGGACCCGTGGCTAATAGCGCGCGGCATTGATCGCTGTGCCGCGCGCTATTAACCCTTTAGACGCGGCGTTCAAAGTTGAACGCCGCGTCTAAAGTGAAACCGAAAGCATCCCGGCTAGCTCAGTGGGCTGTTCGGGATAGCCGCGGTGAAATCGCGGCATCCCGAACAGCTGACAGGACAGCGGGAGGGCCCCTTCCTGCCTCCTCGCTGTCCGATCGCCGAATGACTGCTCAGTGCCTGAGATCCAGGCATGAGCAGTCATCCGGCAGAATCGTTGATCACTGGTTTCTTATGAGAAACCAGTGATCAACATAGAAGATCAGTGTGTGCAGTGTTATAGGTCCCTATGGGACCTATAACACTGCAAAAAAAAAGTGAAAAAAAAAAGTGAATAAAGATCATTTAACTCCTCCCCTATTAAAAGTTTGAATCACCCCCCTTTTCCAATAAAAAAAAAAACACAGTGTAAATAAAAATAAAAATAAACATATGTGGTATCACCGCGTGCGGAAATGTCCGAATTATAAAAATATATCATTAATTAAACCGCTCGGTCAATGGCGTGCGCGCCAAAAAATTCCAAAGTCCAAAATAGTGCATTTTTGGTCACTTTTTATATCATTTAAAAATGAATAAAAAGTGATCAATAAGTCCTATCAATGCAAAAATGGTACCGTTAAAAACTTCAGATCACGGCGCAAAAAATGAGCCCTCATACCGCCCCATACACGGAAAAATAAAAAAGTTATAGGGGTCAGAAGATGACAATTTTAAACGTATTAATTTTCCTGCATGTAGTTATGATTTTTTCCAGAAGTCCGACAAAATCAAACCTATATAAGTAGGGGATCATTTTAATCGTATGGACCTACAGAATACATATCAGGTGTCATTTTTACCGAAAAATGTACTACGTAGAAACGGAAGCCCCCAAAAGTTACAAAACAGCGTTTTTTTTTTCAATTTTGTCGCACAGTGATTTTTTTTCCCGCTTCACCATAGATTTTTGGGCAAAATGACTGACGTCATTACAAAGTAGAATTGGTGGCGCAAAAAATAAGCCATCATATGGATTTTTAGGTGTAAATTTGAAAGAGTTATGATTTTTTAAAGGCAAGGAGCAAAAAACGAAAATGCAAAAACGGAAAAACCTCCGGTCCTTAAGGGGTTAAGGATTCTGCTCCATATCATTACACTCCATGCCATGTAACTGTGCTGTTTTCTCTCAGTTCTATTGGTTTTGGAGCAGAAGATGATGGGGTTAAATACTTGCAAGTTAAAGGGATATTCCAGGAAAATACTTAAAATATATATATATTAATATATATATCTCAACTGGCTCCAGAGAGTTAAACAGATTTGTAAATTACTTCTATTAATCCTTCCAGTAATTATCAGCTACTGAAGTTGAGTTGTTCTTTTCTGTCTGGCAACAGTGCTCTCTGCTGACATCTCTGCTTGTCTCGGGAACTGCAGAGAGTAGAAGAGGTTTGCTATGGGGATTTGCTTCTACTCTGGACAGTTCCTGAGACAGGTGTTATCAGAGAGCACTTAGACAGAAAGGAACAACTCAACTTCAGCAGCTCATAAGTACTGAAAGGATTAAGATTTTTTTATAGAAGTAATTTACAAATCTGTTTAGCTTTCTGGAGCCAGTTGATATGTATTAAAAAAAAAGTTTTTTCCTGGATAACCTCTTTAAGTAAAAATTGTGCAGCTGAAGAGTCACATCCTGACAGGAGCTCAACCGCCTCTCACTCCATCTATGGTTGGATGTCACCCCCGAGACCTATCACATACCCCCACACAGCCTTTCACTTGTACTTGTATTATAGTAGTTATATTCTTGTATATAGGGGCAGTATTATAGTAGTTATATTCTTGTATATAGGAGCAGTATTATAGTAGTTATATTCTTGTATATAGGAGGCAGTATTATAGTAGTTATATTCTAGTATATAGGAGCAGTATTATAGTAGTTATATTCTTGTATATAGGGCAGTATTATAGTAGTTATATTCTTGTATATAGGAGGCAGTATTATAGTAGTTATATTCTTGTATATAGGGGCAGTATTATAGTAGTTATATTCTTGTATATAAGAGCAGTATTATAGTAGTTATATTCTTGTATATAGGGAGCAGTATTATAGTAGTTATATTCTTGTATATAGGGGGCAGTATTATAGTAGTTATATTCTTGTATATAGGAGCAGTATTATAGTAGTTATATTCTTGTATATAGAAGCAGTATTATAGTAGTTATATTCTTGTATATAGGAGGCAGTGTTATAGTAGTTATATTCTTGTATATAGAAGCAGTATTCTAGTAGTTATATTCTTGTATATAGGAGCAGTATTATAGTAGTTATATTCTTGTATATAGGAGGCAGTGTTATAGTAGTTATATTCTTGTATATAGGAGCAGTATTCTATTAGTTATATTCTTGTATATAGGGAGCAGTATTCTAGTAGTTATATTCTTGTATATAGGGAGCAGTATTATAGTAGTTATTTTCTTGTATATTGGGAGCAGTATTGTAGTAGTTATATTCTTGTATATAGGAGCAGTATTATAGTAGTTATATTCTTGTATATAGGAGCAGTATTATAGTAGTTATATTCTTGTATATAGGAGCAGTATTATAGTAGTTATATTCTTGTATATAGGAGCAGTATTATAGTAGTTATATTCTTGTATATAGGAGCAGTATTATAGTAGATATATTCTTGTATATAGGATGCAGTATTATAGTAGTTATATTCTTGTATATAGGAGCAGTATTATAGTAATTATATTCTTGAATATAGGAGGCAGTATTATAGTAGTTATATTCTTGTATATAGGAGCAGTATTATAGTAGTTATATTTTTGTATATAGGGGGCAGTATTATAATAGATATATTCATGTATAGAGGAGCAGTATTATAGTAGTTATATTCATGTATAGAGGAGCAGTATTATAGTAGTTATATTCTTGTATATAGGAGCAGTATTATAGTAGTTATATTCTTGTATATAGGAGCAGTATTATAGTAGTTATATTCTTGTATATAGGGGCAGTATTATAGTGGTTATATTCTTGTATATAGTAGGCAGTATTATAGTAGTTATATTCTTGTATATAGGAGCAGTATTATAGTAGTTATATTCTTGTATATAGGAGTAGTATTATAGTAGTTATATTCTTGTATATAGGAGCAGTATTATAGTAGTTATATTCTTGTATATAGTAGGCAGTATTATAGTAGTTATATTCTTGTATATAGGAGTAGTATTATAGTAGTTATATTCTTGTATATAGGAGCAGTATTATAGTAGTTATATTCTTGTATATAGGGGCAGTATTATAGTGGTTATATTCTTGTATATAGTAGGCAGTATTATAGTAGTTATATTCTTGTATATAGGAGGCAGTATTATAGTAGTTATATTCTTGTATATAGGAGCAGTATTATAGTAGTTATATTCTTGTATATAGGAGCAGTATTATAGTGGTTATATTCTTGTATATAGTAGGCAGTATTATAGTAGTTATATTCTTGTATATAGGAGCAGTATTATAGTAGTTATATTCTTGTATATAGTAGGCAGTATTATAGTAGTTATATTCTTGTATATAGGAGTAGTATTATAGTAGATATATTCTTGTATATAGGAGCAGTATTATAGTAGTTATATTCTTGTATATAGGAGGCAGTATTATAGTAGTTATATTCTTGTATATAGGAGCAGTATTATAGTAGTTATATTCTTGTACATAGGAGCAGTATTATAGTAGATATATTCTTGTATATAGGAACAGTATTATAGTAGATATATTCTTGTATATAGGAGCAGTATTATAGTAGTTATATTCTTGTATATAGGAGCAGTATTATAGTAGTTATATTCTTGTATATAGGAGCAGTATTATAGTAGTTATATTCTTGTATATAGGAGCAGTATTATAGTAGTTATATTCTTGTATATAGGAGCAGTATTATAGTAGTTATATTCTTGTATATAGGAGCAGTATTATAGTAGTTATATTCTTGTATATAGGAGCAGTATTATAGTAGTTATATTCTTGTATATAGGAGCAGTATTATAGTAGTTATATTCCTGTATATAGGAGGCAGTATTATAGTAGTTATATTCTTGTATATAGGAACAGTATTATAGTAGATATATTCTTGTATATAGGAGCAGTATTATAGTAGTTATATTCTTGTATATAGGAGCAGTATTATAGTAGATATATTATTGTATATAGGGGCAGTATTATAATAGATATATTCCTGTGTATATAGGGGACAGTATTATAGTAGGTATATACTTGTATATAGAGCGTATATGATAAAGCACAGACCACGTGACCCTATCGGCCACAGTTTTACCATCATAACTCTCAGATACAGAGAATGAGAGTGTGTTCTGTTTTTTTACCTGAGAAGTTCTGGCGGCTCTCGGTCGCAGTGGGCGTGTCCAGTTACTGGAATCTTATCATGTAATTGTATTGTCGGAGCCCTGGGACCACCGCTGATCTCAGGAGATGCTAATGTTTCAGCATTTTATGTTCAAGTAAACAGAAAAAATAATAATAGATTTTAATTGTAACTGAAATGACTGTGCAGCACTTTAAAGGGGAACTCCACCGCTGCTTATCACCCGGTCTCATACAGAGTCAGGTCACAAGGTATTATGTTATTATGGATACTGAATGGGTTATAATCCGCCATAGTGGCAGCACTGTTAGGATATCGCCACACTAGAAGGCTGCTACCACTATTTTCTATGAGTAGTTAGGGGTCACAGCGGCCGGACCCCTGACCATACTTATCATGTTTGGGAGTCACAGCAGCCAGGCCCCTGATCATACCCATCTAGTCAAAAGGTTACAGCAGCAGGACCCATTCTCATTCCCGTCTAGTTGGAGGATCACAGCCGCTGCGCTCCTTGATTGTACCCACCTGTCACAGCAGCCGGACCCCTGGTTGTACCCATTTGTTGATTGCACTTGAGTTGGACCCCTGATTGTACCCACCTAATTCTTAGGTTACAGTAGCCAGACCCCTGATTTTTCCCAGTTGGGGGATAACAGCAGCGGGACCTCTGATTGTCCTCCCATTGGACCTCCCATCTTTTAATTGCCCAGGCACTGGACCCCTGACCGTACCCATCTAGTTGGGTGGTCACAGCAGCCCGACCACTGATCCTTCCCACCTAGTTGGGGGGGTGGGGGGGCAACACAGCAGTCAGATCCCTAATTGTACCCATTTAGTTGGGGGTGTCAGAGCAGCCGGACCTCTGATCGTACCTATGTAGTTAGGTTGTGTCTCAGCATCCGTATCCATGATTGGACCCCTCTTCTGGCACAGGAGCTGGTGATGTATCCTTACACTTCTAAGCAGATTGGCTTTTCCAGGAGCTTATAAGAATGGCGGCCATATTGGTAACCACTTAGTTTCTTGTAACTTAGCAACAAGCTGACAGAACCATTGACAGGGGGTAGATGCCCTGTAATGACTGGTGGCGTTTCCTCTGCTGCGTCTTCTGGGATGGCGTGTCTCGTCAGCGAGAAGGAGATAAGACGCATAACAGCTTTATTTTTAGGCCTGCGGATTCTCACACTTCTCCATTCCGGCTACCTGGCAACAGCCTATTGTCATGGCAATGCATCTGATAATGAGATTGCTACCGTTTGGCGTGCTGCACGGTGGCGTTGGGGCCATCTTCAACTAGAATCCTTATCTCTGTTACCCTTTAACCACCGGGCGATTTATTGTTTTTTTTCCATCTTCATTACAACCCATTACGCACCAGCACGTAATACGCCAGCAGCCATGCAGTGATGACGCCCCTCCTCTCCATTTTGGACTTTATTAACCCTTCAGTCACCATGTGATAGTAAAAAAACATCTTGTGAAATGAAGAGATTTACCTGTTCTGCGTGTAATGAAATAATAAATGGCGCCACGGTGTAATTGTGGATACGTCGGCGGCTGCGTTGTTGTGTCTGTGACATAACCTGCGTGTAAAATGACAGGAATAGTTAAGTGTAGTGAGAAGCATAAAGCCGAGCAGCGGGAACACCGGCGTTACATGTATAATTATGTACTTGACGGAAATAAGCCGCGCAGTCAGGACGCCGCTCCAACAATGCCGCATATTAATTCCAATTTCAACGAGCAATGGGCGACCGTACACACAGAGATTTTTGGCAATCAATAATTTTGTGATGTGAGGAGTTTATGGTTTTTGGGGATTGGGAGGTATCCAGAGGGAGGGAGGGGTCTGCAGCCGCAGGGCAACTACATTTCCCAGGATGCCGTGCAACGCGAAGACATCTAGGAACTTTAATGGCCTATACACATGTACAGTATTCTGTGCAGATTTGACGCACAGATTTGATGCACAGGATTTTCTGCTGCAGACTGTAAACTGAACACAGCATCAAATCTGCGCAGACTACTGTACGTGTGAATAGACCCTAAGGGCACTTCACACATACAGGATTTGCAACTGCCGTTTAGAAGCCGTCCCATAATCCTCCAAATCCCGGAAGAACATCCAGGTATCAATGTCTGATATGTGCTCAGATTCCAAATCTAGTGATCAACAATATCCAGAAGTGCCTGTACCCCTATCCTAAAAATGTAGGGATTTAATTGTTAAAAGGCTTTAAGCACAGCACTACTTCTCATGTGCTGTATATATAAACACTGCCACTACTTAAATATTGTCTATATAAAAACTGCATAATACCACTTATTTTATTCTGTATATATACACTGCACAGTACCACTTCTCCTGTCCTGTATATATACACTGCACAGTACCACTTCTCCTGTCCTGTATATATATACACTGCACAGTACCACTTCTCCTGTCCTGTATATATACACTGCACAGTACCACTTCTCCTGTCCTGTATATATATACACTGCACAGTACCACTTCTCCTGTCCTGTATATATATACACTGCACAGTACCACTTCTCCTGTCCTGTATATATACACTGCACAGTACCACTTCTCCTGTCCTGTATATATATACACTGCACAGTACCACTTCTCCTGTCCTGTATATATACACTGCACAGTACCACTTCTCCTGTCCTGTATATATATACACTGCACAGTACCACTTCTCCTGTCCTGTATATATACACTGCACAGTACCACTTCTCCTGTCCTGTATATATATACACTGCACAGTACCACTTCTCCTGTCCTGTATATATACACTGCACAGTACCACTTCTCCTGTCCTGTATATATATACACTGCACAGTACCACTTCTCCTGTCCTGTATATATGCACTGCACAGTACCACTTCTCCTGTCCTGTATATATACACTGCACAGTACCACTTCTCCTGTCCTGTATATATACACTGCACAGTACCACTTCTCCTGTCCTGTATATATGCACTGCACAGTACCACTTCTCCTGTCCTGTATATATACACTGCACAGTACCACTTCTCCTGTCCTGTATATATGCACTGCACAGTACCACTTCTCCTGTCCTGTATATATGCACTGCACAGTACCACTTCTCCTGTCCTGTATATATACACTGCACAGTACCACTTCTCCTGTCCTGTATACTGGGTGTAACCCTCAGGTGGATCGGGTGTGTCTCGTTAGAGTCAGTGCTGCTGCTGCTGGGAGCGATCCAGGTGGTTCCAGGCTCCTGCTCCCTTCTGCCCTGGGAGGGAGCTGGTTTCTGGGATGCAGAGGGAAATCAAGTCCCAGGCTTCTGGTTCCCGGAGTAGGCCGGCGGGGATGGAGGATGCACAGCGACCGGCCTGTTCGGAGGGGGTAAGGAGACCTGGTGGGGGAAGCAGAAATATTTCTCCTGCCCCCCCCCCCCCTCTGGACCCTGACCTAAGCTGCGAGGCTTCAGGAGGATATATGGAGGTGAAGGGCTGGGGCGTGCGGAGGCCCCGGGAGCCTGTCAGTGACTACAGCTCCAGGATTGCCTATTATACACAGGCCTACAAGCAAAAAGGCAAAGAACTGTTCAGGCTGCGTGAGGAGCTGAGATGCGCCTGAGTGCGGGCAAACACCTTGTCCGGGAGCAAGCGGGCAGAGGCTAATAAGGACATTACAAAGCTTAAGTCCGAAATAAACATCTTGGAGAGAAAAAGGATGGACATTCAGACACACAGCGGCCCCTTCCTGGAGAAGCTGCTGAACCAGGAGAGGTTTGAGGGGCAGAAGGGGCCAAGCCAGGGTGACCCCCCCTGCTGAGGAGGATAGTGACCCCACTAACATCCAGGATCCATCGCAGGGGTCTCAGAGTGGGATCTGTCCTGGACAAGGACCACCGGCCTCAACATCAGGATCCAGGAGAAGCTCGGAGGAGGAGAGCAGTGACCCCGGGGGGAGACTCATGGCCATCATCAGGCAGATGGAGTCTCCAGTACACATGGAGCGCTTCACATTTGGAGAAGACCCTGTACCGGATGAGGGAGAGAGGAGGAGGAGGAGAAGGAATGACCAGAAGGGGGGTGAGTCGGTATCATTTTCCTATGTCACCCTTTCCCCAGCTCCACCTAGTCAGGGCCCTGCGGTGGGTTCTGTGCAAGGGAAGAGCAGTGGGCAGAGTATGGAGGTCCCTACGGGAAAGTCATGTGACACTGTTTCAGCTTGTAGTAGCAGTAAGAGTGTCGGGGCGATTTCGGCTGTGTCAGCCCAGCGGGAGGCTGCTTTTCTTCGGCACCGGGACAGGGCAAGGCGGGCAGTGGTAAAGCTTTGGTCCCGATGCCGGAGATGAGGAGCGAGGGCGGAGATAAGCGGTGCCACCAGGCGCTTGGTGGTAAAGTAGGCTCCGCGGTGGAGTCTGCGGCTGGAGTGGTGTCTGCTGTCGGGGTGTCACCTGCAGAGGCTTCTCGTGGGGGAACCTCCTCTGCGGTTGGGGCAGGTGGCACCTCGGCAGGGATAATAAAACCGGCCAAGGCTGGACTGGCAATGGCGGCTGCTAAAGCAGTGGAGAACATTAAAGGGACTGTCCTCAAACCCATGGGGACTGGAGGGTCTATGGACAAAATAGGAACTGTTCCTGCAGCTAGACGGCCTCCTGTCCCAAAGGACTTTCCTGTGACCAGTGAGGCGGAGGGGGTTCCTGACCAGTCAGAGTCTATTATTGGGGCGGGGCAAGACTGGTCAGGAGCACCCGATGAAGCTGAGGTCACATGTGTACATAATGTAAATACTGTAAATAATGTACATATGGGGGGTCTGTCTGTGGGGTCTGGTCCAGGACTGAATGGAGGTGTGAATGGGGTAGAGGGAGTGAGGGAGGATGGGAATGATGATGACAGGATGGATGGAGGGGATGTGAGTGTGAGAGGAGGGGAGAGTATGGCTTCTGTAGAGAGTGATGTTGTTCCACCTGAACCCCCAGCAGCGGTGCCCACTAGGAGTTATGCCAGCGTTGCTGCCGGGGCAAGTAGGCCTCATGGGAATCCTGCACCTTCTGGTCCTGGGCATAGTGACCTTCAGAGACGCTTTCTGGAGGCCTTGCGGAGGGGGGATAAATCTATCACTGTAGAGGGTAGAGAGGTAGAACTGTCCTTTTGGATAGAGAGGCACGGCCTCGGGGCCTTCCGAGAGCAAAGGAGAGGAGTCATGGTCACTCCCCACAGCCGGGTCTGGGGTCCCCAGGAGGAATGTCTTAGGTGGAGGGGCAGTGATACCTGTCCAAACAGGACAAAAGTAGTTGAGCTCCTCCTCAAGATGGATTTCAGGGCAGGTGACATCTTTGCCCTGATACATCCTCATGGTACCCCATTTTTCGATGTCAGCTTCGTCCGGGCTGAAGGGCTCGAGCTCTTTTGGTCTCGGTACGAGCTGGCAAAGATAGCACCAGAGTGGCGAGATTTTGCTGTCCAGGCAATTTCTCGCCAGAATAACATTAAGAAAGTGACGGTATTAACGTGTAACGAATCTCTTTCTTGCATAGACATCATGACCTGGATTGGGCGTTATGGAGAGGTGGTCAGCATTCCCCAGAAGAACAGGGATGAATTCGGTATCTGGTCGGGGCCTGGACCTTCATGGTCAAGTTGAAGGTTTCGGGTAATTCTGTCACCCACATTCCCTCCTCCACTTTTCTGGAGAGGGACAGGATCCTGGTTTTCTACCAGGGACAACCGAAGGTCTGCCATAGGTGCGGTGACCCGACACACTTCAGCGCACAATGTGGGGTCCAGAAGTGCGCGTTGTGTGGAGGGTTAGGACATCTTGCCGCAACCTGTGGGGACATTCGTTGTCACCTGTGTGGGGACCTCGGTCACCCCTTCAGCCACTGTCCGGTCTCTTTTGCCAATGCGGTGGAATCTCCAGCTGGGGTTAGCAGAGATGCTGACTCCACTGGGGAGGGTACCGGCGGAGGCGGGGAGACTACGGGTCCAAGGAAGAAAAGAATGACACCTTCTAGGCTGAGGCGTTTGGAGGCACGCCAAAGGGAAAGGGAAGGGGCTCCTCAGGTGGCAGCTGAGGTAGCTTTACCTGACCCTGAGATGGTGGATTCTGCTAAGGATCTGAGCGATGGTGGGCTGGAGGAGGAGGCCAGGAGACTGGATAGAGAGGAGGAGGAGGAGGATAAGAGGGCCATCACTGCTACTCCCTCTCCAGGAGAGAGTATGGATGAGGAGAGCAAAGAGTGGCTAAAGAATAAGAGAAAATCGGGTGTCAGAAAATGAGGAGGAAGAGGAGCAAGGAGAAGGAGTCCCCTTCTTTGGAGTGGGATCATTCAGTCCCCCTCAGCCTTGTCCAGGTACCAGCGGAAGGATCTACCGCCTCCCCTCTGGTAGATAGCCCTAACCGGTACCAAGTCCTCAGGGATAACATCTCTTCCTCTGATGAGGAGGCCGGGGACGAGGTGCCGCTGTCTGAAGTGAGGCCTTCTGGGAGCGTCAAGTCCTCCTCTCTGGTAACCGGGAGGGAGGCTGTCCCAGGACCAGGTGGGGTGCAGGAGGTGACCTCTGGAAAAGAGGAAAACTCTGTAAATTCTGTAAATATGGATATGTCTCTGTGCTTAAAAAGGGGTAAATTGGGTAATTCTGATGATGACACTAAGGAAAAGGGAGGGGGAGGGAAGAAGAAGGCTGTCTAGCTTGATCACACATGATGGCGGCACCCTCCCCGTTGACGCTGGCGAGTATTAATGTCAGCATACAGTCAGATGCGGCAAGATTTGCGGCCTTTGATTTTCTCGGCCGAATTGAGGCCGACATTTTATTTTTGCAGGAGACCAGGTTGACAGATCTAACCGCTATCCATAAGGCGAAGCGTGAGTGGCGCCATGGGCCCTCTCACTGGTCTCTTGCGGCCCAGCCGCATAGCGGGGTGGCGGTTCTTTTTAAAACCGCTCAGGTAGAATGCAGACGTGTAATCGAGCTAGAAATGGGGAGATGTCTGGTATTAGACGTCCTAATGAAGGGACAAGAATTACGTCTTATAAACATCTACGGTCCACAGACTAGGTGGGACCGGAAAAGTCTCTTTATGAGGATTAAGCCCCTACTTTTTACTAGCCGGCAGGTCATCTTTGGAGGAGACTTAAATACTGTTACAAGGTCTCTTGATAGGGGAGGCTCCAGGGATCGGCTAGATTACGATAGCGTCGCCTTGAATAGAATAGCTAGTGAGTCTCGCTTGGTGGATGTCCACATCCGGCACACCCCAGGTCACAGCGGGTTCACTTACTTTAGAGGTAGAGAGATTAGGTCTAGGATAGATAGGTTTTTTTTTTTAAGGAGGATTCTGTCTCTTCACCTTTACAGGTTGTTGAGGTGGAGTTCTCCGACCACTGTTTGATTATGTTCTCTTTGAATGTTTCAGAGACCCCCAGGATGGGAAGGGGATTGTGGAAGCTGAATTCGTCCCTCCTGGAAGTCAAGGAGATAAGACGGTCCTTTGAGGAGTTTCTGCAGAGCCAGGTACCATTACTGGACTTATGCAACACTAAGTCAGAGTGGTGGGAGATGTTCAAAAAACGGGCTGCGAGATTCTTCCGCCAGACCGCGAACCTTAGGAGTCTGAATAGGGATCGCCTCTATCAGGAACTAAGGATGAAACTCGAGGTTCTTGTCTCGACTGGAGGTGACCGAGAGGAAATCCCCAGAGTGAAATCTTTGCTAAAGAAGTGCCAGTATGATAGACACGCATCTTTGGTTTCTGGAAGGGATTTCGGGAAATACCGCTCGCCCGACCCTTTCCGGAGCTTTAAGATGTCAGTGGATTGTAAGATCGTGACCGGCCTGATCGATAGTACAGGATCTCTGAACAAGTCCAGATCAGGGATCCTGGAGGTCGTCACAGCCTTTTATTCGTACTTCTTGGGGAAGAAGGATCTAGATCGAGGCAAGATGGCGGCTTTCCTGGCTGATGCCATTTCCCAGTCAGGAGTAGACCCCTCTCTTAGTGTTTTGACAGAGAATATCAGAGAAGAGGAAGTTAAGCTGGCGATTGAGAGGCTTGCCCTCAAAAAGTCGCCAGGGCCGGATGGCTTAACATCCGAGTTTTATAAGACCTTTAAGGACATCTTGGTTCCCCTCTTGACTGAGGTAATAAATGAGTGTCTATCCTCGGGCACTCTGCCGAGGTCAATGAGGAGGTCGGCTCTGATCATCCTGTCAAAGGGTAAAGACTCGTCCCACATTGAGAATATGCGTCCCATAGCGCTTCTCAATGTGGACAGAAAGATTCCGGCAAAAGTGCTATTCAACAGGTTGGTGAAATTTGCGCCCCAGCTCCTTTCGGGGTCCCAGTTCCCGGTCGTAGCACTTTTAGTGCGGTGCTGGGTGTCCGCGAGGCCGTGGAGCAGGGTCGGGCTGGTCACTGGAAGGGGTTTCTGCTGTTCTTGGACCAGGCAAAGGCTTTTGATCGAGTTGATCACGAGTATCTCTGGTCCACTCTTTTGAAATACGGTCTGCCAGGGGGGTTTGTGGATTGGCTGAGAACATTGTACGCAGGGGCTGAGACTTTTCCATTGGTAAACGGTTGGGTGGGCCGCCCTTTTGGGGTGGAGTCTGGTGTGCGTCAAGGCTAGATCGCGAACCATTGGCGGGGGCGAGGATGGACCCGGCGGTGCCGGATTCGGCCTTAACGGTAGTGGCGTACACTGATGACGTCTCCATTTTTGTCTCTTCACAAGGGGAGGCGGAATGGGTGATGTCGGAGGTGGATTGCTACTCGGAGGCATCCGGGTCTAAGATCAACCGGGAAAAGTGCAAAAGTCTTTGGTTGGGAGGTGGAGATCCTGAGTTCTGTCTCCCGGACACCCTCCCTGTGCCCCAGGAATCTGCAAAAATTCTGGGCATCGAATTTGGTCCCGGGGATTACCCCACACGAAATTGGGAAAGCAGACTGGAAGATGTCTTCAAAAGAGTGGAACAGTGGAAAGGTTGGTCTTTGACCTTTAGGGAAAGGGTCTTTTTGATCAGGTCCTACTTGCTCCCGTTGTTAATCTATCTGGGCAGTGTCAGCCTTTTGCCAGAACCCCTCTGGAGCCGGGTCTACAGTCTGTTCTTCCTAATGTTGTGGGGGAATAGACTAAACCTAGTTAAGGGGGAGGTGACTTACCGCACGAGGAGACTAGGCGGGTTGGGTATGGTCAACCCGGTGGTATTCCTAGTGAATTCCTTTTTAAAGACCAATATATCAAACCTCTGGACAGAGAGGGCTCCTCCGTGGGTAGTCTCTTGCAGGAGATGGTTTCAGCCTTTCTTCCAGGAATGGGAGAGAGGCGGTCAAGTGAAGGATCTTTGCACGTCACACGGGCATCTTCCGACTTATGTTGCACTTGTTCTGAAGGTCATCAGGAGGTGGGGACTGGGGATGTGGGAGGTAAGAACTCTGCCGAGGAAAAACCTCGATAACAGGGTCTTGCTGAGCCATTTCCAGAAACCACTGGCCCTCAAGGATTGCCCAGGTCGGGATCAAGGGATTGGGTTGGCTCTTTTAAATTCACCTAGGATCCCCTTGAAGTATTGGGACTTGACCTGGCGAGGCTTCCATGGTAAGCTATATGTAAGGGGCAATCTGAAGTACAGGAACTCCGATGAAAAGGGTTGTCCCCGGGAGGAGTGTGGGGGTGTGCTGGAGGACATGGACCACTTCCTGCTTCAGTGCCCTTTTAATATAGAGGTATATCAAAGGGTGGGAGCTTCCATCGGCTGGCCGCGGCTGGCTGCCCTTTCCTATGCTGAGTGGGTTTATGCGGCCTTCAAAGATCTGGGTGTCCGGGACCGGTGCACTTCATTTATAGTCAGCGCAGTGGTCAGGTATCACACGTGGCAAGCGAGGTGTTTAGTGTCGACGAGACAGAAAATCCTCCTCGTGGACGAGGTTTGTAGGAACACGCTCGGTGACCTGGTGAAGGTTCGTTCTTTGGAGTATGAAAAGTTTGGTGCATTTAGTGCCTCTACCCTGTGGAGGGGGTTCTCCTTTAAGGTGCCCTAACCTAGTAATCTCCTCCCTGGTGATGGGCTGAAGCTGTCACCAGACATTTTTGTTTTGATAAAGACGAAAAGATGTAGGCGGCTACAGACATCGAACCGGAGCCCTGAGGGGTTGGTGTTATGGTGTAGGGGTTGTATATATGTGTAGAAGTTGTATATATGTGTAGGGACTGTACATATATAATGAATACGGTTATATTATTTGATGAATAATTTTGTGTAGGTTATAGGAAAGGTGGGGGATATTTATAAGTAAATTCTTATATATTTTTTTTGTGTGTTTATTATTTAGTGTATGGATATGTATATTATTGATTAGATTTTTGTGTATATATATTATATAAAAAAAAAAATTGTATAGGTACGTGTGGTGTATAAAGTTATATAGAATGTGGTGTATATAGTTATATAGGTATGTCATGTATATAGTTATATAGGTTGGCGGTGTGTATATAGGTATGGAGTGTGTGTTGTCCTGGACCAGAATGGATTTTTGTTTGTATTTGTGATATTATTTATGCATTAGGTTTGTCTTATGTTTGATTATCATTGTTCTGGTTGTTATGTTTGGTTTATGTTTTGTATTTCTTTTTATATAAAATAAAAGAGTTCCTCAGTATCCTTCTCCACTTTTTTGCTGTTGTTTTTAATAATAAAGAAATGACTATTGTTTTGACATCTGTTATGTAGAACTATGTGTCTCCATGGTAACAGACAATAAACCTTGTGTAGTGTGATCCTAAAGTCATGTGATCGTCTATCCGTCATCTGTTTCAATCCAACCAAATGTATTAACACAATAAGGGGACTACTACTCCCATCATGGAACAGACTGGTTTCCATGATGGGAATAGTAGTTCCCCAGCTGCAGGAGTCTGCGAGTGGCTGGGGAGACTATATTAGTGCTTGTACTACTACCCCCATCATTTATTTTACCTGCATTGAGCTGGATCCATCTTCCTTTGTTCTTCTAATTGGCTGGTGCTGTCCAGCACCTGGATTCATGCTCTGCTGTCCGGGGCGGGTTGACCTGGTCTTCACTTCGATTGCATCTATACTACCCCCATCATGGAACAGAGTCTGTTCCATGATGGGGGTTGTAGTACAGGGGCTGAGGGATTGATCGCACTGGGTCTCACTTCTGAGACCCCGTGCGATCAGAAGTTATAAAGCAGGGGAGCGGGCGGCATGATCCACAACCCTGCGATGTATCCTGTGTTTTTACCGCTGCCAGGAGCCCTGAATGTCCAGTACAGAGGAGCCATTCAGGGCTCCCAGCGGGGTTTTTTAAATGAACATTGTGAGTGGCAGCGGGGACCATATGTATATTAAAAGCGCTGTGGGGGGCAATATATATAGCGCTACAGGGGGAGACAGACATATAGCCTATATATCTATCCCCCCAGCGCATTTATAATATGCCCCCGCAGCGCATTAATAAAGATATGACACCGCAGTGCTATATGTGAAAAGTATATCTCGCAGCAGCGCATCAGACCAGCAGCTGGCCGGCCCGAGTGCTGCGGTGGCATATGTCTGCCCCTCCCCCCCCGCCAGCGCTTCTATATACATATGCCACCGCAGCGCTATATGTGAAAAGTATTCTCTCAGCATCATCGGGCCGGCCGGCTGCTGGTCCAATGCGCTGCTACTAGATATACTTTTCACATATAGCGCTGCGGTGGCATATGTATATAGAAGCGCTGGCGGGGGGGGGGGGGGGGCAGACATATGCCACCGCAGCACTCGGGCCGGCCAGCTGCTGGTCTGATGCGCTGCTGCTAGATATACTTTTCACATATAGCACTGCGGTGTCATATCTTTATTAATGCGCTGCGGGGGTATATATATATATATATACATATAAATGCGCCGGCGGGGATCATATCTTTATTAATGCGCTGCGGGGGGCATATTATAAATGCGCTGGGGGGCTAGATATATAGGCCATATGTCTGCTCCCCATGCAGCGCTATATATCTTGCCCCCCACAGCGCTTTTAATATACATATGGTTCCCGCTGAAACTCACAATGTTCATTTTAAAAACATTGCTGGGAGCCCTGAATGGCTCCTTGGTACCGGCCATTCAGGGCTCCAGGGGGGATTTAAAAATTTTAAGCACAGGATATATTGCAGGGTTGCGGATCATGCCGCCCGCACACCTGCTTTATAACTTCTGATGGCATCGGTTCTCAGAAGTGAGACCCAGTGCGATCAATCCCTCAGCCCCTGTACTACAACCCCCATCATGGAACAGACTGTTCCATAATGGGGGTAGTACAAGCACTAATGTAGCCTCCCTAGTCGCCTGCAGACTCCTAAAGCCAGGAACTACTACTCCCATCATGGAAACAAGTCTATTCCATGATGGAAGTAGTAGTAGTCCTGGCTGCGGGAGTCTAAAAGGTGGCTGACTTTTCATACTAACGGATGAAAAACTGATGCAAAAGGATGCCACAGAATGTCACTTACCCTGAGTGCAGATCATATAAACCCGGCTCAGGTGGCCTTACCTCCCTCCAGTGAGGATGATGATGATGGCAGTGACTGCAGTGATGGCAGCGGCTTGACAGATGGACAAGCAAAGGACAAGAAGAGGAAGAAGACACAAGGAGTGAAGTTTGTCTTTTCTTCTTTTCAGCTACCTGAGTCGGCTGAGAAGTCAGTTCAGGGTGCTGGGTCCCCCAATCTGCCAGACCCCATTTCTGTAGTGGAGTGGGGCCAGCATGGGGGATACAGTAGTGCACCCAAAATGGCCGCGGGTGCTATAGAAAAAAAAAGGGCCCCCTCCTGTGCGGGGGGGGGGGGGGGACGGGACGGGGGGGGTGGTCCCGCCAGTTTAAGTAGGCAGTACAGGTCCTAGCGCTGCAGGGCACTCCCCTGTGAGGGGGGGGGGGGTAGTGTCTGGGTGCCAGATCTTGTTGGTTTAGGGGGTGGTCCCCTAGGTAATGGTGGTCCCTGTGATGGGGGAGGTTCCGTGCGCATCAGCTGCAGTAGGCAGAACGGGAGTGCGTCCGGAGGGACAGCTCCTGCCAAAATCTATGGGGTTGTGCGAGGAGGCGGAGCCAGTTTCTGTGCCCCAGGAGACTGAACAGAAGAGCTGTGCAGCGCTGATCCTTAAACCAGCAACCCTTATACATGGAGCAATAGACCTAGCGAGCCTGGCCTCTAATACACCAAGGGAGAATTGTAGGCAGGAGTGAAAGCGAGAGCAAAAATGTGAATAAATATAGTACTGTATGTGACAGTGCAGAATGTGAGTTACGGTAGTGCACATGGGAGGAGTTGAAGTAGCAATGTGGATGAGGGGGGGTGCTTGTGGAGTGCATGAGAGGGGTGCAAGTGGAGTGCAAGATAGGGGTGCAAGTGGGGTGCAAGAGAGGGGTGCTCGTAGTATCCATGAGAGGGGTGCAAGTGAAATGCAGGTGAGTAGTGGTAGTGGAATGCCAGAGAGAGGTTTGGTGGCTGACACTTCGGTTAAGAATAAGGGTCCTGGTTTGGGGTCCAGGTCAGGTTCTGGTTTGACTCCACCCCGGTAGTGGCTGCTTCTCCCAGAAGCTATGCCAGTGTCACTGCCCGGGGATCAGGGGGATCCCCATCTCTGTCTGGTTCTGGGGGTCACTTGCAACAGCGCCTCCTGGAGGCTCTACGTAGGGGAGACAGGTCAATCAAGGTAGAAGGGAGGGGTAAGGATGACCTGTCTTTTTGGATAGAAAGACACGGCTTAGGCGCATTCCGAGAACAAAACGTGGAGGTGGTCTGGTCCCTCCCGACATCCACGCAGGAAAATGGCCGTAGGAATGTGGTCCGTTTAGTGTGGAGGGGCGAAGATGCGTGTCTGCCTTGGGGTAAGGTGGTTGAGCTCCTCCTACAGATGGAATTCAGGGCAAGTGATATCTTTGCCCTGATCCACCCCTACGGTACTTCTGTGTTTGACATCAGCTTTGTTCGGCCAGAGGGTTTTGAACTCTTCTGGTCAAACTATGAGGTGGCGGGATTTCACCATAAAGGCGATATTCCGTCAGAATTTAGTAACCGTTTTGACACGTAACAAGTCACTATCTTGCTATGACATCATGACCTGGCTCAGCCGATATGGGGATGTGACGGACATGCTGAAAAAGAACTATGATGAACATGGGATCTGGTCTGGGGCCTGGACGTTTTCTGTCAAACTGAAGCGTTCGGGGAGCACTGTTGCCCACATCCCATCAGCTGCTTTTCTTGGGAGAGACAGAATCCAAATTTTCTACCAGGGGCAGCCTAAGGTCTGTCACAGGTGTGGCAGCCCCACTCACTTTAGCGCAGCTTGTACCGTGCAGGTCTGTGCTCTGTGTGGTGGGGTAGGTCATCTTGCCGCATCCTGGAGACAGATCAGGTGTCATATGTGTGGTGTCTTAGGACACCTTTTCAGCCGTTGTCCTAGAGCCTTTGCCCGTGCGACGGTCACCTTGGCTGGGTAGAGCAGTAATGTTGCCTCAGCTGGGGAGGGCACGAGTGCGGGTGAAGGTGCAACAGGGTCAGTGAGGAGGAAAAGTCCCTCCAAGTTGAGGCAGGAGGCTAATCGGAGAAGGAGCAGGGAACTGGAGAGTTCCCATGTGGCAGGGTTAGCTTCTGACCCTGCTCCAGAGGTTAATCCTGAAACTGCTGAGGCCCTGGGGGAGAATGTGCTGGATGAGGAAATGAGGAGACTCTGTAGAGAAGAAGGCAGCAAGGCCGATCTTTCCAATTCCTCCCACTATGAAAGTGTGAATGAGGAGGGTGAAAAGAGGACAAAAAGAAGGGCAGTAAAGGGAGAAAGAAGAGGTCGGAGCCCTCTAGTCCCCATGCTACCGACCAGGTCCCATGCGGAAGCTTACCTGCCCCCCCCCTCTGATTTATCTGTCAAACCGATACTCCGTTCTTGATGACATCTCCTCCTCCTTAGAGGGGGAGTCGAGGATGGGGTTCCTGAAGTAGGGGAGCCTCCACGGGGAACTGGGCCCTGTCCTGATGGGGCTGTTTCCTCAGGAGATGGGGCCAAACCAGAGCCAGGCGGAGATGGGGATTCAAAAATGGACCAGTCAGAGTCCAAAAAATGGTTAAAAGAGAAAGAAGCCTCCTCATCTGGGGATGAGGGAGTAAAGAAGAGACAGAAATGAGGGGGTTAGGGCCATCTAACTTAATCACCCATGATGGCGGCACTCACCCCATTGACGCTGGCATCCATTAACTGTGCCAGTATAAAGTCTGATAAGGCTAGATTTGCAGCCTTTGATTTTCTCGGCCGTGTTGAAGCCGACATTTTCTTTTTACAGGAGACCAAGTTGTCAGATCTAGCCTCCCTGGTAAAAGCCAGGAAAGTGTGGAGGCGTGATCCCTACCACTGGTTTCTTGCGACTGAGCCGTATAGTGGGGTGGCGATCCTTTTTTCCACTCCTGTTGAATGCAGGTGGGTTATTGAGTTAGAAATGGGGAGGTGCCTGATCTTAGATGTCCTCATGAAGGGGCAAGAGCTCCGGCTTATTAACATCTACGCCCCACAAACAAAGTGGGGACGAAAAGATCTCTTTATGAGGATTAAGCCCTTACTTTTTACAAGCCGACAGGTGATCTTTGGAGGGGATTTCAATAATGTCACAAGATCCCAAGAAAGGAGAGGTTCCAATGATCGGTTGGTTTATGATAGCATAGCTCTCAATAGTATAGTACTGTAGGATTTTGTTTTCCCTGAATGTTTCAGAGACCCCTTGGATGGGTAAAGGGTATTGGAAGCTAAATTTGTTCCTCCTGGAGGAAGCAAATTTAGGATTTAGGAGTCAGGTACCTTTACTGGACCTATGTAGTAGTAAGTCAGAGTGGTGGGAGATGTTCAAGAAGCGGTTGCGGGGTTCTTCCACCAACTCTCAGGTCCCTGAACAGGTATCGCTTGTATCAGGGCCTGAGGAGGAAACGCGAGCTTCTTGTCTTGACTGGAGGCAGCCGAGAGGATATCTCCAGAGTGAAGTCCTTGCTGATGAGGTGTCAGTACGACAGACACGCATCTTTGGTTTTTGAGAGGGATTTTGGGAAGTACCGCTCGCCCGACCCTTACAGAAACTGTAAGATGTCAGTGACTAGTAAAGTAATTTCAGGACTGATTGATAGTACGGGATCTCTGAATCGGTCCAGATGAGGGATCTTGGAGGTTGTCAGATCCTTCTACTCGCACCTCTTGGGAAGGATCTAGATTGAGATGGGGTATCAGCTTTCTTGGCTGAAACCGTCCCTGAACCAGGAGTAGACCCCTCTCTTGACGATTTTGACAGATGATCTGGGAAGAGGAAGTGAGGATGGTGATTGCTTGCTTGCCCTCAAGAAGTCACCCGGTCCAGATGGCTTAACATCTGAGTTCTATAAAACCTTTAAGGACACTTTGGTTCCCCTCTTGACCAAGGTATTTAATGAGTGTCTATCCTCAGGCACTCTGCCGAAGTCAATGAGGTCAGCACTGATCATCTTGTCAAAGGATAAAGACCCGTCCCGCATTGAGAATTGGCATCCCATAGCGCTTCTCAATGCGGACAGAAAGATTCTGGCAAAAGTGCTGTTTAATCGGCTGGTGGAGTTTGCACCCCGGCTCCTTTCGGGGACTCAGCATTGCTCTGTCTAGGGCTGCAGTACATTTAGTGCTGTGCTTAGTGTCCGAGAGGCTGTGGAGCAGGATAGGGCTGGCCACTGGAAGGGGTACTTGCTGTCCTTGGATCAGGCAGAAGCATTTGATCAAGTTAACCATGAGTACCTCTGGTCTGTTCTTCCGAGATATGGCCTGCCAGGGGGGTTTGTTGATTGGCTTAAAACCTTGTATGTAGGGACAGAGAGTTTCCCGCTTGTGATTGGATGGTTGGATTGGCCGCTCTTTTGAGGTTGGGTCTGGCGTCCATCAGGCTTGTCCTTTGAGCCTGTTGCTGTGCGTGTTTGCAATTGATCCTTTCCTTAGGAGGATTGATTGTGGACTGTTGGCTGGGGTGAGAATGGATTTGGCAGTGCAGGATTCAACTCTCACGGCTGTGGTGTATGCTGATGATGTCTCCGTGTTTGTCTCCTCACAAGAGGAAGGCCGATGGGTGATGTCAGAGGTGGACCGCTACTCGGAGGCATCCGGGTCCAAGATCAATCAGGATAAGTGTGAGAGTCTCTGGCTGGGAGGGGGAGATCCTGGTTTTGATCTTCCGGTCGCCCTTCCAGAGCCCTAGAAATCTGCAAAAGTCCTCGGCATCGAATTTGGCAAAGGGGATTACCCCAAACAAAACTGGGACAACAGGCTTAAGATTGCCACTCAGAAGGTGGATCAGTGGAAGGGTTGGTCATTGACCCTCCGGGAAAAGGTTAACCTGATCAAAACATTCCTGCTCCCTTTGCTGTTAAATCTGGGTAGTGTATGCATGTTGCCAGAACCGCTCTGGACCAGGTCTACAGTGTGTTCTTCCAAATGTTATGGGCGAATAGACTGAACCTAGTGAAGAGGGAGGTTACCTACCATACGAGGAGACTAGGGGGGTTGTGTATGGTCAACCCTGTGGTATTCTTAGTGAATACCTTTCTTAAAGGGGTATTCCAGGCAAAAACATCTTATCCCCTATCCAAAGGTTAGGGGTTAAGATGTCTGATCGCGGGGGGCCCGCTGCTGGGACCCCCCACGATCTCCCTGCAGCACCCGCATTCTATGCGGGGTTGAGTCTCTAGTTTCGGAAACCTCCGTGTTTCCGGGACTGGGGACGTGACGTCATGTCACGCCCCCTCCATTCATGTCTATGGGAGGGGGCGTGATGGCCATCCAGCCCCTCGCCAGTTTTATTAGACAGGTTGCAGAATAAATAAAAACATAAGACAGCAAACAAAACCCTAGACTGTCTAGTCAATAACTAAACAATCCAGCATGCCCTGACTATCAACTGGTTGGCTTTTCCCGGCCAGTTAAACTTATGCTTCCTCCAACCTTCTACTCACTGTTCACACACAGCGTTTGCAACCTCTTGCTGTGTGTCTCGTCCACACTTCACTGTTGGGGCCACTCACAGCTCTGGCTGTGTGTTCCTCACCAGGGCCCCTGCCTCCCCCCACAGCCACCTTGTTGTCTTCTGGGGAGAGTCCAGACTACACTGTCTGACTTCCTTTTAAATACACTTCCTCTTTCTGCTACCTCATTAATTAGGCCACATGTGGAGGTTTCTCCAGGGTTAGCTAGGGAAATACACCCTTCCCGTGCCACATTGTCACAAGATATATATAAAAAATCCAGGACTGGTTCATGGACATCTGTTATCATGTACTGCGGGCATGGGATACGGGATCAGCTCAGGGCCAAAAAAAAAAAAGTATTTTCTGTAAGTGGTGTTTGGTGGCTTGTGACACAAATTAATTAAAAAATGCAGAAACATGTAGTGAGTGCAGCTCTGGAGTATAATACAGGATACTGTATATCTCAGGATCAGTACAGGATCAGTAATGTAATGTATGTACACAGTGACCTCACCAGCAGAATAGTGAGTACAGCTCTGGAGTATAATACAGGATATAACTCAGGATCAGTACAGGATAAGTAATGTAATGTATGTACACAGTGATCTCACCAGCAGAATAGTGAGTGCAGCTCTGGAGTATAATACAGGATATAACTCAGGATCCGTACAGGATAAGTAATGTAATGTATGTACACAGTGACCTCACCAGCAGAATAGTGAGTACAGCTCTGGAGTATAATACAGGATATAACTCAGGATCAGTACAGGATAAATAATGTAATGTATGTACACAGTGACCCCACCAGCAGAATAGTGAGTGCTGCTCTAGAGTATAATACAGGATATAACTCAGGATCAGTACAGGATAAGTAATGTAATATACGTACACAGTGACCTCACCAGCAGAATAGTGAGTACAGCTCTGGAGTATAATAAAGGATATAACTCATGATCAGTACAGGATAAGTAATGTAATGTATGTACACAGTGACCTCACCAGCAGAATAGTGAGTGTTGCTCTAGAGTATAATACAGGATATAACTCAGGATCAGTACAGGATAAGTAATGTAATATACGTACACAGATACCTCACCAGCAGAATAGTGAGTGTTGCTCTAGAGTATAATACAGGATATAACTCAGGATCAGTACAGGATAAGTAATGTAATATACGTACACAGTGACTCTGCTGTGTATGTAGATTACTGAATTCTAATGTATATATTCACACTCCATAGTTTTTGTGTTCTCCCCCATACACACTGTCACTTGCAGATGACACTGGAATCTTGCATCGGGTAGTGACAGCTCTTTGCCTCCTGCCATCTCCAGCTGTTATCATTCTCCATAGTATTATCAGCCAATTGATAAGAGTCTAATCGGTGCTCCAGGTTATGGTGTCGTCAAGGTCTGCATTGAGGGTTTAGATTCATGATTTGTCCTTTGATACCACGTATCTCTGCTGCCGGCACTGGACACCTTGTAGCTATAGGTTAGGGCCCCCGGGTTACCTTTGAGTGGGTGATGAGATGTGGCAACTGTTTGCCGGTCGGTGAGATTGCACCCATTAGCTCCACATTCCCAATCTCTTGGTTTGTCCGAGGTTCCTGGCTGGCGGCGCTGAGTTATTGATCGGTTTTGTTGCTTTGTTTCTCTTGAGGTCAGAGAGTTTACATTGAAATGTTCCTGGGAGTATGAAGAAGATGGAGTGAAGGTTGGAGAGAGGAGGATGGAGGTAAATTAACTCTTGTGAGACTGGGACACATCAGGAAGGACGTTACAGGCCCTGACCTCAATTGACATATATATATATATATCGGAGAATATATGAGACTGGATTTGTCACTTACAATGTTTACCCCTATAAATCAGATTAGAGCTTCCATTGGTAGCTCATCTTACCCCTCACTCCTAAAATCTCTCTAGAAGTTATACAACTACTCCCAGTATCCTTCAGTAGTCACTGTACCTCCCCTCTTAATTCCCCAATAGTTACAGCACCTCATATCATATCCCTCTTACTCTCCCAATAGTCACATCTAGAGATGAGCGAACATACAGTAAATTTGATTCGTCACAAACTTCTCGGCTCGGCAGTTGATGACTTTTCCTGCATAAATTATTTCAGCTTTCAGGTGCTCCGGTGGGCTGGAAAAGGTGGATACAATCTTAGGAGGCTCTTTCCTAGGAATGTATCGACCTTTTCCAGCCCACCGGAGCACCTGAAGGCTGAACTCATTTACACAGGATAAGTCATCGACTGCCGAGCCGAGAAGTTCGTGACGAATCGAATTTACTGTAAGTTCGCTCATCTCTAGTCACATCACCTTCCTCTTACTCCCCCAATAGCCAGAGCACCGCCCTCTTATTTTCCCAATAGTCAGAGCACCGCCCTCTTATTTTCCCAATAGTCAGAGCACCGCCCTCTTATTTTCCCAATAGCCAGAGCACCGCCCTCTTATTTTCCCAATAGTCAGAGCACCGCCCTCTTATTTTCCCAATAGTCAGAGCACCGCCCTCTTATTTTCCCAATAGTCAGAGCACCGCCCTCTTATTTTCCCAATAGTCAGAGCACCGCCCTCTTATTTTCCCAATAGTCAGAGCACCGCCCTCTTATTTTCCCAATAGTCAGAGCACCGCCCTCTTATTTTCCCAATAGTCACAGCACCTCCCTCTTACTTCACCAATTGTCATAGAATCTCTCTCTCTTTCTTACTCCCTGAATAGTCACAGCACCTTCCTCTTACTCCCTGAATAGTCACAGCACCTTCCTCTTACTCCCTGAATAGTCACAGCACCTTCCTCTTACTCCCTGAATAGTCACAGCACCTCACTCTTCCCCAATAGTCATAGAATCTCTCTCTCTCTTACTCCCTCAATAGTCACAAAACCTCCCTCATTGTCCCTCAATAGTCACAAAACCTCCCTCATTCTCCCTCAATAGTCATAGCATCTCTCTCTCTTACTCCCTCAAGTCACAGCTCCTCCCTCTTATTTTCCCAATAGTCACAGTACCTCCCTCTTATTTCCCCAATAGTCATATCTCCTTACTTTTACTCCCCCAATAGTCACAGCTATTTCCTCTTACTTCACCAGTAGTCATAGCATCTCTCACTTCCCCAATATTCACAGCACTTCCCTCTTATTTTCCCAATAGTCACAGTTCTTCCCTCTTATTTCTCGAATAGTCACAGCTCCTCCCTCCTACTCTCCCAATAGTCACAGCTCCTCCCTCTTACTCTCCCAATAGTCACAGTTCTTCCCTCTTATTTCTCCACAGCTCCTCCCTCTTACTCTCCCAATATTCACAGCTCCTCCCTCTTACTCTCCCAATAGTCACAGCTCCTCCCTCTTACTCCCTCAATAGTCACAGCTCCTCCCTCTTACTCTCCCAATAGTCACAGTTCTTCCCTCTTATTTCTCCAATAGTCACAGCTCCTCCCTCTTACTCCCTCAATAGTCACAGCTCCTCCATCTTACTCTCCCAATAGTCACAGCTCCTCCCTCTTACTCTCCCAATAGTCACAGCTCCTCTCTCTTACTCTCCCAATAGTCACAGCTCCTCCCTCTTACTCTCCCAAGTCACAGTTCTTCCCTCTTATTTCTCCACAGCTCCTCCCTCTTACTCTCCCAATAGTCACAGCTCCTCCCTCTTACTCTCCCAATAGTCACAGTTCTTCCCTCTTATTTCTCCACAGCTCCTCCCTCTTACTCTCCCAATAGTCACAGCTCCTCCCTCTTAGTCTCCCAATAGTAACAGCTCCTCCCTCTTACTCTCCCAATAGTCACAGCTCCTCCCTCTTACTCTCCCAATAGTCACAGCTCCTCCCTCTTACTCTCCCAATAGTCACAGCTCCTCCCTCTTACTCCCTCAATAGTCACAGCTCCTCCCTCTTACTCTCCCAATAGTCACAGCTCCTCCCTCTTACTCTCCCAATAGTCACAGTTCCTCCCTCTTACTCTCCCAATAGTCACAGCTCCTCCCTCTTACTCTCCCAATAGTCACAGCTCCTCCCTCTTACTCTCCCAATAGTCACAGCCCCTCTTTCTTAAATCCTTTATAGTTACAGCTTCTCTCTGTTACTTCCCAAATAGTCACAGCTCCTCTCTCTTACTTTCCCAGTAGTTACAGCAGCACCTCTCTTTTAATCCCCAAATAGTCACAGCACCTCCCTATTAAACCCCAGTAGTCACATCTCCTGTCTCTTACTTTTCCATTAGTCACAGCATCTCTATTTTACTTCACCAATAAACTCATCTCCTCCCTCTTCTTCCCCCAATAGTAACAGCTCCTCCCTTACTTCCCCCAATAGTAACAGCACATCCCTCTTACTCCCCAATACTCACAGCATCTCCCCCTTACTTCCCCAATATTTGCATTCCCCAATAGTCACAGCAGCTTCCACAGCCTTTGCCAGTTTTTCCAGAAGTCACAGCAGCCCCCCCTCGCCAAGGGTTGTCCAGAGCAAAAAAGAGGATCTTTGTAGAGGATGCCCTATAATACTTCTCTGTGCTGAAGTGTATGGACCGGACTTGTCTACACTAGAAGACCCCTTTAATTAACTCTAAGAGGTGTGAGTAAATGTGAAGAGAGCCCCTGACTGGGAAACAATGGTAATGAGCACACGAACATGAGGTATTGAATGTAAAGCTACATTACCAGCAATATAGTGCAGCAGAAAACAGGTTTACTACTCATTTGTAGATTTTAAAATGCAGCTCTGGATGTGAACACAGCTCCTGCTGGCCACAACTGGAACTGCATCCAATTTGACAATGACTCCAATACAAAAAATGCACAACTGGCTCAGATTCTGAGAACATGACATTTGTGGAAAGGCTCCTGAGCAGCGCATCCTCCTCGTAACTCTGTGTCCTGAACAAGTGGTCGCTAACAAATAACTTCTATCTATAATTTCCCTCTTAACATGTGGTCAGCTTGTGGGTGACAAGGATAAGTTCAGAAACCGCTGGATCCATATTACTTCCGTTCTTCTCCCAAATGTCTGAAGACGCCTCCTGCAGAACACGACCTCTCACTGTCTGGCACCGAACTCCTGTGAAATATTTACTACTCTATAAATACTTCTCCAATCACATCCAGATGGAGGATCCTGGGACAACAACATCTGCAGTGCTGTACATAAGAGCAGTATTATAGTAGTTATATTCTTGTATATAGGAGGCAGTATTATAGTAGTTATATACTTGTATATAGGAGGCAGTATTATAGTACCTATATTCTTGTATATAGGAGCAGTATTATAGTAGTTATATTCTTGTATATAGGAGCAGTATTATAGTAGTTATATTCTTGTATATAGGAGCAGTATTATAGTAGTTATATTCTTGTATATAGGAGCAGTATTATAGTACCTATATTCTTGTATATAGGAGGCAGTATTATAGTAGTTATATTCTTGTATATAGGAGCAGTATTATAGTAGTTATATTCTTGTATATAGGAGCAGTATTATAGTAGTTATATTCTTGTATATAGGAGCAGTATTATAGGAGTTATATTCTTGTATATAGGGGCAGTATTATAGTAGTTATATTCTTGTATATAGGAGTAGTATTATAGTAGATATATTCTTGTATATAGGAGCAGTATTATAGTAGTTATATTCTTGTATATAGGAGCAGTATTATAGGAGTTATATTCTTGTATATAGGAGCAGTATTATAGTAGTTATATTCTTGTATATAGGAGCAGTATTATAGTAGTTATATTCTTGTATATAGGAGCAGTATTATAGGAGTTATATTCTTGTATATAGGGGCAGTATTATAGTAGTTATATTCTTGTATATAGGAGCAGTATTATAGGAGTTATATTCTTGTATATAGGAGCAGTATTATAGTAGTTATATTCTTGTATATAGGAGCAGTATTATAGTAGTTATATTCTTGTATATAGGGGGCAGTATTATAGTAGTTATATTCTTGTATATAGGAGCAGTATTATAGTAGTTATATTATTGTATATAGGAGCAGTATTATAGGAGTTATATTCTTGTATATAGGAGCAGTATTATAGTAGTTATATTCTTGTATATAGGGGCAGTATTATAGTAGTTATATTCTTGTATATAGGAGCAGTATTATAGTAGTTATATTCTTGTATATAGGAGGCAGTATTATAGTAGTTATATTCTTGTATATAGGAGCAGTATTATAGTAGTTATATTCTTGTATATAGGAGGCAGTATTATAGTAGTTATATTCTTGTATATAGGAGGCAATATTATAGTAGTTATATTCTTGTATATAGGAGGCAGTATTATAGTAGTTATATTCTTGTATATAGGGGGCAGTATTATAGTAGTTATATTCTTGTATATAGGAGCAGTATTATAGTAGTTATATTCTTGTATATAGGAGCAGTATTATAGTTGTTATATTCTTGTACATAGGAGCAGTATTATAGAAGTTATATTTTTGTGCATATGGGGCAGTATTATAGATTGTTGACCTTCGGTCCCAATCCTTTGGCCTTAGTCTTTGCAGTAAAGTGAGGTGCAGGAATTCTTCCCCATTTTGCTGATCTCAGCATGTTTAGTATGACGCCAGTCTGCAGGTGCTCGGCCATCTTTTCTCACTCTATAGTAATGCAGAGAAGCAGAACAAACAGTGAGAACATTTTCTCCCAAAATGTCTATTTATAAATGTTCACAGGGCTCGGAGCGGAGCCGCCTGAAGGAGGGAACTGGATTTAAAGAACCCACACACCCTATGGGTCAACAGCCTTGTACATTACTGTATACTAGTTGTCTCCATTTTGTGGCTCCCCAGATGTTGTTTGCAGCTCTGGACGTGACTAGAGTATAGCACAGTATCATTTCTGGTAGACAGAATGATTAGCACTGCATTGTATAGATCCAGGGCCTCACATATGACGTCCTTTACTTATAGGCACACGTCTGGTCCCCAGGAGCTGTAAAAGACACACTGTTCTGTGTGAGGTCACCTGCGGCTCAGGTACATGGAAATGGTTAAATAGTAGTCACTAGTTGGTTTAGGATAGGAAATTGATGTAGGTTACTGGGACAAGGGGTCCCCAGCATCACCGGCCTGTCCCAGATCTCACATCACATTGTGCTGAAGAACCTGGCATCAGAAGATAAGATGGACGTTGCATCATGGAGTTCTGCAGAACATTGCTCTGTCTGCTCTACCTTCTCACAGATACATAATGATATATTCTGCAGATCATTTCAACACAGACGGGGCTGTGATCACATGTCATTATATTACTATTATATCAGTGATGTCATACAGGGGGCGGGGCTGTGATCACATGTCATTATATTACTATTATATCAGTGATGTCATACAGGGGGCGGGGCTGTGATCACATGTCATTATATTACTATTATATTATATCAGTGATGTCATACAGGGGGCAGGGCTGTGATCACATGTCATTATATTACTATTATATATCAGTGATGTCATACAGGAGGCGGGGCTGTGATGACATGTCATTATATTACTATTATATATCAGTGATGTCATACAGGGGGCGGGGCTGTGATCACATGTCATTATATTACTATTATATTATATCAGTGATGTCATACAGGGGGCGGGGCTGTGATCACATGTCATTATATTACTATTATATATCAGTGATGTCATACAGGGGGCAGGGCTGTGATCACATGTCATTATATTACTATTATATTTTATCAGTGATGTCATACAGGCGGTGGGGCTGTGATCACATGTCATATATTACTATTATATTATATCAGTGATGTCATACAGGGGGCAGGGCTGTGATCACATGTCATTATATTACTATTATATTATATCAGTGATGTCATACAGGGGGCGGGGCTGTGATCACATGTCATTATATTACTATTATATTATATCAGTGATGTCATACAGGAGGCGGGGCTGTGATCACATGTCATTATATTACTATTATATTATATCAGTGATGTCATACAGGGGGCAGGGCTGTGATCACATGTCATTATATTACTATTATATATCAGTGATGTCATACAGGAGGCGGGGCTGTGATGACATGTCATTATATTACTATTATATATCAGTGATGTCATACAGGGGGCGGGGCTGTGATCACATGTCATTATATTACTATTATATTATATTAGTGATGTCATACAGGGGGCGGGGCTGTGATCACATGTCATTATATTACTATTATATATCAGTGATGTCATACAGGGGGCGGGGCTGTCATCACATGTCATTATATTACTATTATATTTTATCAGTGATGTCATACAGGCGGTGGGGCTGTGATCACATGTCATATATTACTATTATATTATATCAGTGATGTCATACAGGGGGCGGGGCTGTGATCACATGTCATTATATTACTATTATATTATATCAGTGATGTCATACAGGGGGCGGGGCTGTGATCACATGTCATTATATTACTATTATATATCAGTGATGTCATACAGGGGGCAGGGCTGTGATCACATGTCATTATATTACTATTATATTATATCAGTGATGTCATACAGGGGGCGGGGCTGTGATCACATGTCATTATATTACTATTATATATCAGTGATGTCATACAGGGGGCAGGGCTGTGATCACATGTCATTATATTACTATTATATTATATCAGTGATGTCATACAGGGGGCGGGGCTGTGATCACATGTCATTATATTACTATTATATATCAGTGATGTCATACAGGGGGCAGGGCTGTGATCACATGTCATTATATTACTATTATATTTTATCAGTGATGTCATACAGGCGGTGGGGCTGTGATCACATGTCATATATTACTATTATATTATATCAGTGATGTCATACAGGGGGCAGGGCTGTGATCACATGTCATTATATTACTATTATATTATATCAGTGATGTCATACAGGGGGCGGGGCTGTGATCACATGTCATTATATTACTATTATATTATATCAGTGATGTCATACAGGGGGCAGGGCTGTGATCACATGTCATTATATTACTATTATATATCAGTGATGTCATACAGGGGGCGGGGCTGTGATCACATGTCATTATATTACTATTATATATCAGTGATGTCATACAGGGGGTGGGGCTGTGATCACATGTCATTATATTACTATTATATTATATCTGTGATGTCATACAGGGAGCGGGGCTGTGATGACATGTCATTATATTACTATTATATCAGTGATGTCATACAGGGGGCGGGGCTGTGATCACATGTCATTATATTACTATTATATCAGTGATGTCATACAGGGGGCGGGGCTGTGATCACATGTCATTATATTACTATTATATCAGTGATGTCATACAGGGGGCGGGGCTGTGATCACATGTCATTATATTACTATTATATTATATCAGTGATGTCATACAGGGGGCGGGGCTGTGATCACATGTCATTATATTACTATTATATTATATCAGTGATGTCATACAGAGGGCAGGGCTGGGATCACATGTCATTATATTACTATTATATTATATCAGTGATGTCATACAGGGGGCGGGGCTGTGATCACATGTCATTATATTACTATTATATTATATCAGTGATGTCATACAGGGTTTTCCTCTCATGTAAAGTGTTTACAGATGTATTGCCATCTTATCCTATGGATATTCCAGTATACCATTCATGAACCAGGAAGATCCGCTGCTTCGACTTTTACCAATTCGGGGATCAGTACTCAGCCTAATTAAATACATTACATACGCTCATGGCCAGGTACTTGGAGAACAAGAGTCACCCTTTACTGCCAAGTTATTTGCGTCATTTCTTTGTATCTGGGAAAGGTTGGTTTCAAGACCTAAACTTATGTTTCCATTCACTGACAGTAAACAGTAGTCTTGAAAAGGGTGAAGAAACTATAATAACGTTCCAAAACTCTTCATAATACGATAAGCAGTTATTTTGTAAAACATGACTATGACCCCCCCACTACTTTCCTCTCTGTCATTTCCTCACACCTTCGCCGCCCTTCGATTTCCCGCTTCCTTCATTACATATTCTGCCCATCACCGCTCTGTAAATAAAAATTAATTCTGTTAATGGAAATCAATGGCCTCTGTGCAGTAGTTAAGGCTCTGAGCGCTGCCTCTGCCTCTATCCCCTGGTCGGAGGAGGGGGTCCCTGCACAGCGGAGTCTTGTGATGTCATCACTGGAGTCTTATAATTAATAAACTGATAAGAGATGAAAAATATTCCTTACCATGATCAATAGCAACAAGTCACATTACAGCCGACCCTGCAAGACAGAAAGGAGACTTCACATTACTATTCACAGGAGCTCGGAATTCTAGTCACAGTTTAATTAGATGAGTGACCTAGATTAAAGGGAAACTCCACCCGGAGCCAAGAATTCCCATATTACACTGGCCACTTATCCTTGATTCACCTAACAAGGCTAAAATGTCCTCGTCTGGAGAATAGAGATGTAACAAATCATTCTCATAACCCCTCCGCATAGGGAAAACATGACCTTTTTAACTATAATACTGCCCCCTATGTACAAGAATAGAACTACTATAATACTGCTTCAATATAATAGAATATAACTACTATAATACTGCTCCTATATACAAGAATATAACTACTATATAATACTGCCTCATATACACAAGAATATAACTACTATAATACTGCTCCTATATACAAGAATATAACTACTATAATACTACTCCTATATACAAGAATATAACTACTATAATACTGCTTCTATATACAAGAATATATCTACTATAATACTGCTCCTATATACAAGAATATATCTACTATAATACTGCCTCCTATATACAAGAATATAACTACTATAATACTGCCTCCTATATACAAGAATATAACTACTATAATACTGCTCCTATATACAAGAATATAACTACTATAATACTGCTCCTATATACAAGAATATAACTACTATAATACTGCTCCTATATACAAGAATATAACTACTATAATACTGCTCCTATATACAAGAATATAACTACTATAATACTGCTCCTATATACAAGAATATAACTACTACAATACTGCTCCTATATACAAGAATATAACTACTATAATACTGCCTCCTATATACAAGAATATAACTACTATAATACTGCTCCTATATACAAGAATATAACTACTACAATACTGCTCCTATATACAAGAATATAACTACTATAATACTGCCCCTATATACAAGAATATAACTACTATAATACTGCCCCCTATATACAAGAATATAACTACTATAATACTGCCCCTATATACAAGAATATAACTACTATAATACTGCTTCTATATACAAGAATATATCTACTATAATACTGCTCCTATATACAAGAATATATCTACTATAATACTGCCTCCTATATACAAGAATATAACTACTATAATACTGCCTCCTATATACAAGAATATATCTACTATAATACTGCTCCTATATACAAGAATATATCTACTATAATACTGCCTCCTATATACAAGAATATAACTACTATAATACTGCCTCCTATATACAAGAATATAACTACTATAATACTGCTCCTATATACAAGAATATAACTACTATAATACTGCTCCTATATACAAGAATATAACTACTATAATACTGCTCCTATATACAAGAATATAACTACTATAATACTGCTCCTATATACAAGAATATAACTACTATAATACTGCTCCTATATACAAGAATATAACTACTACAATACTGCTCCTATATACAAGAATATAACTACTATAATACTGCCTCCTATATACAAGAATATAACTACTATAATACTGCTCCTATATACAAGAATATAACTACTACAATACTGCTCCTATATACAAGAATATAACTACTATAATACTGCCCCTATATACAAGAATATAACTACTATAATACTGCCCCCTATATACAAGAATATAACTACTATAATACTGCCCCTATATACAAGAATATAACTACTATAATACTGCCCCTATATACAAGAATATAACTACTATAACACTGCTCCTATATACAAGAATATAACTACTATAATACTGCTCCCTATATACAAGAATATAACTACTATAATACTGCCCCCTATGTACAGAATTTAGCTTGGCAATGAATAGGAGTAGCACAGTCTTTGTGGTGCTTCCCTCTGTGCTGTATAAGACATTGCAGTCAGTGTAATAGGTTTGTGGATGGTTTGTTGCCATGTGGCGGTAACCTTATTGATAGACTTCTTGCACGTTGGCATTGTAGGCTGAGCTGACAGTCATGGCGCCCCCCTGAGGGCTGTGGTAACTAGGCCATACTGACTCTGGGGATAGTGAGTGTTCGGATCTGTGGATCAGTAGGAATGTGGAGCAGCCTGTGAAGGTGTCTGGAGTCGGAATGTTTCTTGTGTCTCTCGGCTTGATTCTTGCGTCAAGTTGAAATAAATTTTATTTGAAAAATTCTATAGGACAGTCACATGTCATCATATGGTGTTAAGGCTTATTGTTAAAGCTGAAGGCCCTGATAATATGCTGTAGGCTGTCACCCAGCTTTCCCAGAGACAGGTATGGCTGAATAAATGTATTTCTGCAGTCAGTGCTCTTATGAGACTTGTAGTCCCCCCCATGGTTGCTTCCAGTCTCCTCCATTCCCCTCTGCAGTCTTCTCCATGCCTCAGCGCCTTTCAGTAAGTGTTAAATAACTTCTGTGGCGAGTTCCGGGCGGGTGAATATTTCTCTGCTCCGGTGATGGATTCCTCTGTATCTGCGCAGGAATCGGCGTCGTTCCTCTTTGTCTTGTTACTGAGCTGTGTTCCAGAACCGCGTTCTTGGAGACTCCTCAAATCCATCAATGTTTAAAATCTTCAAAACCTTCTGTTGTACCTGAAACACGCAAAGAATTTATAGCTGCCGACAGCGGATACAGGCTGAGTAGGTTTTTTTCTTTAAAGGGCAACATTGGTGACTGATGCCGGAACCATCTCCGAGTTGGTCACAATATTTTTTATCACAGTTCCGGGATATCCAATTAGTTTTAGTACAGGTCCACACGCCTGGGTCTATGGACGAGTGAAGGTCTGAGCTGAAAATCAACAGTAAAAATGTTATCTTGTTAAATGTTTTAAAAAGTTCATAGAATTTTTGAAAAGTTTTAGCGAAAAAGTCAGACTAGGCCTTAGAATCAAATTAGGGAAGAATTGGAAAAGGAAAAATGAGGTGAGCGCCTAGTGGAGTATTATTACGATAGAGCAAGGTATGCGCAAAGATTTTGCACAACGCCTGTATTCGCCTGTAGACTCGCTGGTGCTTGTAGTCCTGATATGTGGGAGGCAGCCTCTGCGTCCTTCACCGTGACCTCCAAGTAGCGGTGTAGTCAAGTAGAAAACAGGAAAAAATTGGAACGTGTGACCGGGCGCCAAAATCCTAAGAACGACCAATATGCCAAAAGTATTCCTTAAATGGGTACTCCGCCCCTAGACATCTTATCCCCTATCCAAAGGATAGGGGATAAGATGTCAGATCGCCCGGGTCCTGCTGCTGGGGACCCCGGGGATCGCTACTGCAGCACCGCGCCATCATTACTGCACAGAGCGAGATCGCTCTGCACATAATGACAGGAAATACAGGGGACGGAGCATCGTTACATCATGGCTCCGCCTCTCGTGACGTCACGGCCCGCCCCGGTCAATACAAGTCTATGGGAAGGGGGCGTGGCGGTCGTCACGCCCCCTGCCATAGACTTGCATTAAGGGGACGGGCCGTGATGTCATGAGAGGCGGAGCCATGATGTCACGCTGCTCTGGCCCCTTTATCTCCTGTCATTACACACAGATCGAACTCGCTCTGTGCAGTAATGATGGTGGGGTGCCGCAGCGGCGATCCCCGGGGTCCCCAGCAGCGGGACCCCGACGATCTAACATCTTATCCCCTATCCTTTGGATAGGGGATAAGATGCCAGGGGCGGAGTACCCCTTTAAAATCAGTTTGGCTTTTATTGGCAACATATAGAAGGGTGCTTTGCACCCTTCTATATGTTGCCAATAAAATCCAAACTGATTTTAAGGAATACTTTTGGCATATTGGTCGTTCTTGGGATTTTGGTGCCCGGTCACACGTTCCAATGTTTTCATGTTTTCTATTAGAATCAAATTAGACCCCAGACCCATACATTTATTTCAAGAAAAAGCCCAAAAATTTAATCCAACCCCCAAACCAAATCCTAGACCAATATATGAATAAAAATCAATTCTGGTTCTCAAAATTATCCAGACCCCCAAAATTTTGACAAGATATCAGATCCTTGGAAATAATCAGACTCTACACCCTAAAATGTTTCTGGCCCAAGACAATTACTTAGAATTAAGAGCTCTAAAATTTGGCCTCAGACTAGACCAAATATATAGACCTCAGAACCCTAAATTGTTTTTGCTATCAAACAAGACCATTAAAATCATCCCCAAACCAGACCCCTATCACATCTCAAACCAGACCCCTAAAATTAATTCAAATCCCAGACCAGACCCCTGAAATTAATTAGACTCCAGAGCTGACCCCACACTACAATGCTAACATTAATTCAAATTCCATACCAGCGCTTATAAATAAATTAGAGCACAACCCTATAATAAATCAGGCTTCAGACCAGACTTCCTAAAGGTCATCTGCCTAAGAAAGATAAGAAAAAGGGGCGATACAGGATCCATCTCCCTAATTTCTCACTTAACCTAGGCCTAGAGCCTTCTATTCATTAAAGTTGAGTTTTGGATAGCCTTACCTTTTAGAAACAAGAGATGTTCAGTCATCCCAGTCATAGCAGCTAGTTGTACTTGGTCCTGTTCCTATGTGTTCTGTCTGATATCAGCAGATCCATTTTGTCCCTCAAAGTCCAGTTGGTTCTGGACAGCTTCTTGTGTGTCTGAGTGCCTTTCCTTAAGGAAGGCTACTTATGTGTCTGAGGTCTTCTCCTTGAGAAAGGCTTCTTGTCTGTCTGAGGTCCTCTCCTTGAGAAAGGCTTCTTGTCTGTCTGAGGTCCTCTCCTTGAGAAAGGCTTCTTGTCTGTCTGAGGTCCTCTCCTTGAGAAAGGCTTCTTATCTGTCTGGGGTCCTCTCCTTGAGAAAGGCTTCTTGTCTGTCTGAGGTCCTCTCCTTGAGAAAGGCTTCTTGTCTGTCTGAGGTCCTCTCCTTGAGAAAGGCTTCTTATCTGTCTGGGGTCCTCTCCTTGAGAAAGGCTTCTTATCTGTCTGGGGTCCTCTCCTTGAGAAAGGCTTCTTGTCTGTCTGAGGTCCTCTCCTTGAGAAAGGCTTCTTGTCTGTCTGAGGTCCTCTCCTTGAGAAAGGCTTCTTATCTGTCTGGGGTCCTCTCCTTGAGAAAGGCTTCTTATCTGTCTGGGGTCCTCTCCTTGAGAAAGGCTTCTTGTCTGTCTGAGGTCCTCTCCTTGAGAAAGGCTTCTTGTCTGTCTGAGGTCCTCTCCTTGAGAAAGGCTTCTTGTCTGTCTGAGGTCCTCTCCTTGAGAAAGGCTTCTTGTCTGTCTGAGGTCCTCTCCTTGAGAAAGGCTTCTTATCTGTCTGGGGTCCTCTCCTTGAGAAAGGCTTCTTGTCTGTCTGAGGTCCTCTCCTTGAGAAAGGCTTCTTGTCTGTCTGAGGTCCTCTCCTTGAGAAAGGCTTCTTGTCTGTCTGGGGTCTTCTCCTTGAGAAAGGCTTCTTGTCTGTCTGAGGTCCTCTCCTTGAGAAAGGCTTCTTATCTGTCTGGGGTCCTCTCCTTGAGAAAGGCTTCTTGTCTGTCTGAGGTCCTCTCCTTGAGAAAGGTTACTTGTGTGTCTTGGGTCCCCACCTTGAGAAAGGTTACTTGTGTGTCTTAGGTCACCTCCTTGAAGAAGGCTTCTTGTGCATCTGAGGCCTTCTTTTCGATGAAGGCTTCTGAAGTCCTTTCCTTAAGAAAGACTTCTTGTGCTTCTAAGTTCCTCTCCTTGAAGAAGGTTTCTGGTGCATCTGAGGTTTTATCCTTGAGGAATAGCTTTAGGTGATTGTTCCATTATTCAGTGCAGGAGCTGCTTATCATTGGGGATGCCTATAAGCACATGTCTAAGATATCATGGTATGGGGGGGTAAGCAGAGGTGGATGGGGGTATCTATGCAGGGTTTGTATCACCTGTTACCTCCGGCCTGGATCTGCCTGTAGAATCCACTGTCATAAACAGATGCAAAGACCTAATGAGCCGCACCTCGCCTGAGCTGTGAATAAGACGCCTCATAAGACAGATGAGACTTCGTTGCCCCCGTAAATCACTCTTCATTCTTCTCTGTCACATTACACCAGTCAGACACGTGGGAGAGATTCCCTATTTTCAGCACTTGTCTGTCTGCTTAACCCTTCTGGGGGTGGTGCTGGCTTCAATTGGATGCCCAGTTTGAAGACTCCTAATTGATAAGCTGTTCATTGGGGGGTCCTGCTGTTGAGACCAACTGTAATTTGTGGATCAAAACCTGTAATCTTCAAATTCTCTACGGATATGAAGCATTACACAGTAACAATTGAAATCAGTTATCTGTCTGGGGAATGCATAGACACTCTGTACCATTGATCTCTTCTTTGGTTAAAAGCTGAGGACATCCCCCTGAATCCTGACATACATGATGTGTGATTCCCCCACCCCCATGACTGACAGCATTAATAACCAGGATCTGAGAAAATTCACAATTCTGGTCTCCCTTATTACTGCCCATGACAGCAACAACAACACAGTATCCAGGGTGAACTGGGTAATTGAGACAGCCCTGGGCATGATAAAGCCCCCCAGGGCTGTCTAGTCATAGTATCCGACCTCTGTTATATGCAATGGCAGTAATATACCGCATACAGTATGACAGTACATTGTGTAAAAAAAAATAGTTTAACGTAAAAGTCTTGTAGTATTCATAGTAGGTGATTTTCACAGGTCACAAAGGATGCCCACAGAACTCTCCCATAGAAAATAGAAGTCTATTGATGATGGACACAGCTCATCTCCTCCAGTTCCTTGCACGCTGACCTCTGAATTTCCATAAAATCTATAGGTGATGGACACAGCTCACCTCCTTTCCATCTCTGTACAATGACCTTTGCTCAGGTCACGAAGCATGCCCACATCACTCTCACATAGAAGTTTACTAGAAGTTTATTGTTGATGGACGCAGCTCACCTCCACCACCTTACACAATGACATCTGTACAGGTCACATTGAGGTATATGTCTATAGGTGATGTTTACAACTCTGTCCTTCCCCCATCCTGCACAATGACCTTTGTATGGGTCACAGAGCATGCCCGCAACACTCTCCCATAGAAGTCAATGTTAGGGGTTTTCAAAGTCTTGCGCCAAATTAAGCCAACAATTTCTTACAAGTTCCATCTGCCTCCTTCCCTTCGCATTCAGAACTCCTTCCATGTCTCCCTCCTTAAGCCGTTGGTCCTCAACCGGTTCTCCCCGAAGAATGTAATTTCTACTCCTGTAACCAGTGCTTCTGACATTTTTGAAGTGAAGGAAATCCTGGCCACCAAGACCGTTAGGGGAAGACACTTTTTCTTGGTGGATTGGAAGGGTTTTGGGCCCGAGGAAAGATCCTGGGAGCCGGAAGAGAACATCTTAGATCAGAATCTGGTTCTCTGGTTTTTGCGGCCTAAAAAGAGGGGGAAGACCTAAGGGGGGTATTGTTAGGGGTTATGCTGTGGCCAGACATGCTGGCCGCAGGCGCACCCCTGTTCTGTCCCCAGGTGCTGGCGGCGCCACTGTCCGCATGTCGGAATGCGGTCACAGGCATTCGTCGTACCGTAACTTACCTTTCCACGCTCCTGCTCCGTCTGTCTGCTGGTGTGTGCATGGCCGCTTTCTAGGGCGTGCGCCGGTTCTCAGAAATTGGTTGTGCACTTCCTCTATTGCCTTATTGGATCTTTGTGCCATCATTGCCTTAGAGAAAGCGTTCTTTGTGTCTTACCTTGCCTTGTATCTGACCCCATTGCTATGTATCCTTACCTTGCTTCTGTGCCGCCTGCCTTCTGACCTTTTGCTATGTGGCCTGACCTTGCTACAGTGCCACCAGCCCTGCCTGTCCTGACTACGAGTTGTCTCATCCTTCCTGCGCCACGTTTCACCTCGACAGCCTGTGTGGACGAGTCATATCAGGCGTATAGACCTGGGTGCTGCCTGCCGCAGCAAGTCCATCACACTTTGCGGCGGGCTTTGGTGAATACCAGTGGCACCTTAGAATATGCTCCCTGTACGGCCAAACAATATCACCCAGGTACGCGGATCCACTTCTCACACTCCAGCCGATCCAGCGTCTCCCCTCCCCCTACAGTCTTCGTCTTCATCTCAGTTATTTTTTTGACCATTTTATTTTTGGCTGCCGTAAAGCTGAACTGCTCTTAACAGAACAGAGCAACAACTTGGGTAAGATGGCCTCCTCCATATTCATAAAAACTAAACTTTTCTATAGTTAGAAAATAAAAAATGTGAGTCTTCTGATTGGTTGAGCAGCCTTTGATTGACTGCATGATCCCTTTCTTTTCCCATGTTTTTGCTGTGATTCCCCTTTAAGGTTGTCTTTTCAACAGCTTAGCTCCTACAGAAAAGTTGGTTTTCTTTCACTCCCTGGTTGGTTCTGTGCAGCGGAGTTTCCTTATGTGCAGCAGCGCGTGATTGTTCTTTCTGTCTGTTCCTCCTTCTCTCAAGAATTAACTATGGCATTTTCCTGGTCACCAGTCATTTCAGGATTATTATGTGTCCTGCCTCATCTGCTGCAGCACCTCTTCTGATAAAAAGGGAATAATGGAACTGATATATTAAAAGGGAATGATGGACGTGATACATTGTGTGTTCATCTAGTGGAGACATTAGATCGCGAGCTTCTGGGGACATTGATCATAGTTGTGATACATTATGTGCATGCTAGGGAGACTCCGTTGTTAGCTCCTGGGGCTGCTATGGTTGGAAACATGGGTACTGGGATAAATACATTGTTTGTGTAATAGGGGATATTAGATTGTGAGCTCCTGGGGATAGGGATGATAGGAGTGATTGAAGGTTATAGGGAGATTTGATTGTGAGCTACTAGGGATAGAGATGATGGGAGTGATACATTGTGAGGTAGAAGGACAATTACATTGTGAAGTTCTGTGGACAAGGATTGTTAGAGTTATACATTGCATTTGACATTACATTTAAAGCTTTTGGGGACAAAGTAATGGATGTGATACAATGTGTGTGTTATAGGGGAACGAGAGTCTTGGCTTCTGGATTCAAGGATGATAAGACCAATAAAATATGTGGGCGTAATGATGGGAGTGATTGCATAAAAAGATGTGCAAAAATGTTCTCTTGGCTGGGATGGTCTACATCTACTCCGGCTGGAGTCCACCACAAGTAATCCATCCCCTGTATATGTCCAGCACCGACCTCCTTGACCTCTCATCTTTAGATCAGGAATGCACAGCATTGTTGCTCCACCCCTGCGGAACTGCAATTCTTGCGACAGAGGCCGGAGTGGGGCCTCTTATAACTCTTCAGCACTGATATAACCTACGGAATGACATCATATGGGACTGATATCAGCCGCTCCTCTTATAACGCTCCAGTACTGATATAATCTCTATATATTAAATCATATGTGATGATATCAGCCACTCCTCTTATAACGCTCCAGTACTGATATAACCTCTATATATTACATCATATGTGATGATATCAGCCGCTCCTCTTATAACACTCCAGTACTGATATAATCTCTATATATTACATCATATGTGATGATATCAGCCGCTCCTCTTATAACGCTCCAGTACTGATATAACCTCTATATATTACATCATATGTGATGATATCAGCCGCTCCTCTTATAACGCTCCAGTACTGATATAACCTCTATATATTACATCATATGTGACTGATATCATCCTCTTATAACGCTCCAGTACTGATATAACCTCTATATATTACATCATATGTGATGATATCAGCCGCTCCTCTTATAACGCTCCAGTACTGATATAATCTCTATATATTACATTATATGTGACTGATATCAGCCGCTCCTCTTATAACGCTCCAGTACTGATATAACCTCTATATATTACATCATATGTGATGATATCAGCCGCTCCTCTTATAACGCTCCAGTACTGATATAATCTCTATATATTACATTATATGTGATGATATCAGCCGCTCCTCTTATAATGCTCCAGTACTGATATAACCTCTATATATTACATCATATGATGATATCAGCCGCTCCTCTTATAACGCTCCAGTACTGATATAATCTCTATATATTACATCTTATGTGATGATATCAGCCGCTCCTCTTATAACGCTCCAGTACTGATATAATCTCTATATATTACATCATATGTGATATCAGCCGCTCCTCTTATAACGCTCCAGTACTGCTATAATCTCTATATATTACATCATATGTGATAATATCAGCCGCTCCTCTTATAACGCTCCAGTACTGATATAATCTCTATATATTACATCATATGTGACTGATATCAGCCGCTCCTCTTATAACGCTCCAGTACTGATATAATCTCTATATATTACATCATATGTGATGATATCAGCCGCTCCTCTTATAACGCTCCAGTACTGATATAACCTCTATATATTACATCATATGTGATGATATCAGCCGCTCCCCTTATAACGCTCCAGTACTGATATAATCTCAATATATTACATCATATGTGACTGATATCAGCCGCTCCTCTTATAACGCTCCAGTACTGATATAATCTCTATATATTACATCATATGTGATGATATCAGCCGCTCCTCTTATAACGCTCCAGTACTGATATAACCTCTATATATTGCATCATATGTGACTGATATCAGCCGCTCCTCTTATAACGCTCCAGTACTGATATAATCTCTATATATTACATCATATGTGATGATATCAGCTGCTCCTCTTATAACGCTCCAGTACTGATATAATCTCTATATATTACATCATATGTGATGATATCAGCCGCTCCTCTTATAACACTCCAGTACTGATATAATCTCTATATATTACATCATATGTGACTGATATCAGCCGCTCCTCTTATAACGCTCCAGTACTGATATAATCTCTATATATTACATCATATGTGATGATATCAGCCGCTCCCCTTATAATGCTCCAGTACTGATATAATCTCTATATATTACATCATATGTGATGATATCAGCCGCTCCTCTTATAACGCTCCAGTACTGATATAACCTCTATATATTACATCATATGTGACTGATATCAGCCGCTCCTCTTATAACGCTCCAGTACTGATATAATCTCTATATATTACATCATATGTGACTGATATCAGCCGCTCCTCTTATAACGCTCCAGTACTGATATAACCTCAATATATTACATCATATGTGATATCAGCCGCTCCTCTTATAACGCTCCAGTACTGATATAATCTCTATATATTACATCATATGTGACTGATATCAGCCGCTCCTCTTATAACGCTCCAGTACTGATATAATCTCTATATATTACATCATATGTGATGATATCAGCCGCTCCTCTTATAACGCTCCAGTACTGATATAACCTCTATATATTACATCATATGTGATGATATCAGCCGCTCCTCTTATAACGCTCCAGTACTGATATAATCTCTATATATTACATCATATGTGATGATATCAGCCGCTCCTCTTATAACGCTCCAGTACTGATATAACCTCTATATATTACATCATATGTGATGATATCAGCCGCTCCTCTTATAACACTCCAGTACTGATATAACCTCTATATATTACATCATATGTGATGATATCAGCCGCTCCTCTTATAACACTCCAGTACTGATATAACCTCTATATATTACATCATATGTGATGATATCAGCCGCTCCTCTTATAACGCTCCAGTACTGATATAATCTCTATATATTACATCATATGTGATGATATCAGCCGCTCCTCTTATAACGCTCCAGTACTGATATAATCTCTATATATTACATCATATGTGATATCAGCCGCTCCTCTTATAGCGCTCCAGTACTGATATAACCTCTATATATTACATCATATGTGATGATATCAGCCGCTCTTCTTATAACGCTCCAGTACTGATATAACCTCTATATATTACATCATATGTGATGATATCAGCCGCTCCTCTTATAACTCTCCAGTACTGATATAACCTCTATATATTACATCATATGTGATGATATCAGCCGCTCCTCTTATAACGCTCCAGTACTGATATAACCTCTATATATTACATCATATGTGATATGAGCCGCTCCTCTTATAACGCTCCAGTACTGATATAATCTCTATATATTACATCATATGTGACTGATATCAGCCGCTCCTCTTATAACGCTCCAGTACTGATATAATCTCTATATATTACATCATATGTGAGGATATCAGCCGCTCCTCTTATAACGCTCCAGTACTGATATAACCTCTATATATTACATCATATGTGATGATATCAGCCGCTCCTCTTATAACGCTCCAGTACTGATATAACCTCTATATATTACATCTTATGTGATGATATCAGCCGCTCCTCTTATAACGCTCCAGTACTGATATAACCTCTATATATTACATCATATGTGATGATATCAGCCGCTCCTCTTATAACGCTCCAGTACTGATATAATCTCTATATATTACATCATATGTGATGATATCAGCCGCTCCTCTTATAACGCTCCAGTACTGATATAATCTCTATATATTACATCATATGTGATGATATCAGCCGCTCCTCTTATAACGCTCCAGTACTGATATAATCTCTATATATTACATCATATGTGATGATATCAGCCGCTCCTCTTATAACGCTCCAGTACTGATATAACCTCTATATATTACATCATATGTGATGATATCAGCCGCTCCTCTTATAACGCTCCAGTACTGATATAACCTCTATATATTACATCATATGTGATGATATCAGCCGCTCCTCTTATAACGCTCCAGTACTGATATAACCCCCAGACATTACATCATATTTGACTGATATCAGCCGCTCCTCTTATAACGCTCCAGTACTGATATAACCTCTATATATTACATCATATGTGACTGATATCAGCCGCTCCTCTTATAACGCTCCAGTACTGATATAACCCCCAGAGATTACATCATATTTGACTGATATCAGCCGCTCCTCTTATAACGCTCCAGTACTGATATAACCTCTATATATTACATCATATGTGATATCAGCCGCTCCTCTTATAACGCTCCAGTACTGATATAATCTCTATATATTACATCATATGTGATATCAGCCGCTCCTCTTATAACGCTCCAGTACTGATATAATCTCCATATATTACATCATATGTGATATCAGCCGCTCCTCTTATAACGCTCCAGTACTGATATAATCTCTATATATTAGATCATATGTGACTGATATCAGCCGCTCCTCTTATAACGCTCCAGTACTGATATAACCTCTATATATTACATCATATGTGATGATATCAGCCGCTCCTCTTATAACGCTCCAGTACTGATATAACCCCCAGAGATTACATCATATTTGACTGATATCAGCCGCTCCTCTTATAACGCTCCAGTACTGATATAATCTCTATATATTAGATCATATGTGACTGATATCAGCCGCTCCTCTTATAACGCTCCAGTACTGATATAACCCCCAGAGATTACATCATATTTGACTGATATCAGCTACTCTTGCTATATAACGCTCCAGCACTATTATAAGCTATTGTGGTGTCCTGGTACAGAACATGGTTCTGTACAGTCCTAAAGTCCCCTCAGGTAGAGTCCCTCAAGTCCACAGGGCTCTCCTGCAGGGTCCCCATAGGTCACTATTATGGTATTCTAGTGTATATTAATTATGAACATTTATTTTAAGTATTGTACAGTGAATATAAACCATGTGCAAAGGTTATTAGGATGTTTAAACTGTATAAGACCTTCTTAAGGTCACGTGATAGTCATGTGATCACCTGATACCCAGAGTTCCAGAGGCACAGGTAACCCCAGGCAACCAGCTACCAATGGGTTTAGTCCCGCCCCCTAATATATAAGGGTCTGTAGTCTCTCTGGACTTCCTGCTCTATTCCTGGACAGTAAAGCACAAGTCCTGTACAAGTCCAGTCCAGCTAGGCCAAAGCCTACAAGTCTGCAGCCACATCTAAGTCTTCTATGTCTACAAGTCAAGTCTCTACTGTCCCTACCAAAGTCATAATAGTAGTACAGTGGCCTCCATCATCATTATTACCACTACAAGTCCAAGCAAGCCTGAGAGGTTCTCTGTGTCCCGGTCACCTCTGTAAAGACTGTTTTCAGTAAAGTTCCAGTTGCTTCAAAACCTGCTTTGGACTCTCATGTACTTTATGCCATTTTGGGTTGGTTGTTGGTGGTGCCCTACACCATACAACCACATCCTAGCATCACGAACACTAGGGGTTAACAACATCTTGCCCCAGGGGTTAATACCATCTGATCCCACCCCTCAGTCCGCTATACCGGTGGTCCCGCCATACACCAGTGGTCCACCACACTATGGACTGTAGACATGAGTAGTAATGAGATTCTAGTCTGTCATTATTTGCCACGATCAGTTGCAGCAATGAGGGGTAATATAGTGTTGAGTGCAGGGGTATCTAGTAGGTTCGTGGCAGATGTTGAGTTCCCTCCAATCTAGTGGTATCATGTATATTCCTCCTCCAGCAGTGCCATGTTATTCCCCCTCCAGCAGTGCCATGTTATTCCCCATCCAACAGTGCCATGTTATTCCCCATCCAACAGTGCCATGTTATTCCCCATCCAACAGTGCCATGTTATTCCCCATCCAACAGTGCCATGTTATTCCCCATCCAACAGTGCCATGTTATTCCCCATCCAACAGTGCCATGTTATTCCCCATCCAACAGTGCCATGTTATTCCCCCTCCAGCAGTGCCATGCTACTCCTCCTCCAGCAGTGCCATGTTATTCCTCCTCCAGCAGTGCCATGGTATTCCCCCTCCAGCAGTGCCATGGTATTCCTCCTCCAGCAGTGCCATGTTATTCCTCCTTCAGAAGTGCCAGGTTATTCCTCCTTCAGCAGTGCCATATTATTCCCCCTCCAGCAGTGCCATGTTATTCCTTCTCCAGTGGTGCCATGTTATTCCTCCTTCAGAAGTGCCAGGTTATTCCTCCTTCAGCAGTGCCATGTTATTCCTCCTCCAGCAGTGCCATGTTATTCCTCCTCCAGCAGTGCCATGCTACTCCTCCTCCAGCAGTGCCATGTTATTCCTCCTCCAGCAGTGCCATGTTATTCCTCCTCCAGCAGTGCCATGCTACTCCTCCTCCAGCAGTGCCATGTTATTCCTCCTTCAGCAGTGCCATGTTATTCCTCCTCCAGCAGTGCCATGCTACTCCTCCTCCAGCAGTGCCATGTTATTCCTCCTTCAGAAGTGCCATGTTATTCCCCCTCAAGCAGTGCCATGCTATTCCTCCTTCAGAAGTGCCATGTTATTCCCCCTCAAGCAGTACCATGTTACTCCTCCTTCAGAAGTGCCATGTTATTCCTCCTCCAGCAGTGCCATGTTATTCCCCCTCAAGCAGTGCCATGTTATTCCCCCTTAAGCAGTGCCCTGTTATTCCTCCTCCAGCAGTGCCATGTTATTCCTCCTCTAGCAGTGCCATGTTATTCCTCCTCCAGCACTGCCATGTTATTTCCCCTCCAGTTATCCTATGTTATTCTCCCTCCAGTGGTATCATGTTATTCCTCTTCCTGTGATGCCGTTATGTTACTCCTCCTCCAGCAGTGCCATGTTATTCCTCCTCCAGCAGTGCCATGTGATTTTTCCTCCAGCAGTGCCATGTGATTTCTCCTCCAGCAGTGCCATGTTATTTCTCCTCCAGCAGTGCCATGTTATTTCTCCTCCAGCAGTGCCACGTCATTCCTCCTCCAGTGGTGTCATGTTCTTTCTCATCCAGAGGTGTCATGTTATTCTTCTTCCATTGGTACCATGTTATTCCTCCTCCAGCAGTACCATGTTATTCCTCCTCCAGCAGTACCATGGTATTCCTCCTCCAGCAGTGCTATTTTATTCTTCCTTCAGCAGTACCATGGTGTTCCTCCTCCAGCAGTGCCATGTAATTCCCCCTCCAGAAGTGCCATGTTATTCCTCCTCCAGCAGTGCCATGTTATTTCTCCTCCATCAGTGCCATGTTATTTCTCCTCCAGCAGTGCCATGTTATTTCTCTTCCAGCAGTACCATGGTATTCCTCCTCCAGCAGTGCTATTTTATTCCTCCTTCAGCAGTACCATGGTATGCCTCCTCCAGCAGTACCATGTTATTCCTCTTCCAGCATTTTCATGTTATTCCTCCTCCAGCAGTACCATGTTATTCATCTTCAAGCATTTTCATGGTATTCCTCCTCCAGCAGTGCCATGTTATTCCTTCTCCAGCAGTGCCATGCTACTCCTCCTCCAGCAGTGCCATGTTATTCCCCCTCCAGCAGTGCCATGTTATTCCTCCTTCAGATGTGCCATGTTATTCCCCCTCCAGCAGTACCATGTTATTCCTTCTCCGGTGGTGCCATGTTATTCTTCCTCCAGCAGTGCTATGTTATTCCATCTCCAGCGGTGCTATGTTATTCTTCCTCCAGCAGTGCCATGTTATTCCTTCTCCAGCAGTGCCATGTTATTCTTCCTCCAGCAGTGCCATGTTATTCCTTCTCCAGTGGTGCCATGTTATTCCCCCTCCAGCAGTGCCATGTTATTCCTCTTCCAGCAGTGACATGTCATTCCTCCTCCAGCAGTGCCATGTTATTCCTCCTCCAGCAGTGCCATGTTATTCCTCCTCCAGCAGTGCCATGGTATTCCTCCTCCAGCAGTGCCATGTTATTCCTTCTCCAGCGGTGTCATGTTATTCCTCCTCCAGCAGTGACATGTTATTCATCCTCCAGCAGTGCCATGCTACTCCTCCTCCAGCAGTGCCATGGTATTTCTCCTCCCGAGGTATCATGTTATTCCTCCTCCAGCAGTACCATGTTATTCCTCCTCCAGCAGTACCATGTTATTCCTTCTCCAGCGGTGTCATGTTATTCATCCTCCAGCAGTACCATGTTATTCCTCTTCCAGCATTTTCATGGTATTCCTCCTCCAGCAGTGCCATGTTATTCCTTCTCCAGCAGTGCCATGTTATTCCTCCTCCAGCAGTGCCATGTTATTTCCCCTCCAGCAGTACCATGGTATTCCTCTTCCAGCAGTGCCATGTTATTCTTTCTCCAGCAGTGCCATGTTATTCCTCCTCCAGCAGTGCCATGTTATTTCCCCTCCAGCAGTACCATGGTATTCCTCTTCCAGCAGTGCCATGTTATTCTTTCTCCAGCAGTGCCATGTTATTTCCCCTCCAGCAGTACCATGTTATTCCTCCTTCAGCAGTGCCATGTTATTCCTTCTCCAGCAGTGCCATGTTATTCCTTCTCCAGTGGTGTCATGTTATTCCTCCTTCAGCAGTGCCATGTTATTCCTTATCCAGTGGTGTCATGTTATTCCTCCTCCAGCAGTGACATGTTATTCATCCTCCAGCAGTGCCATGGTATTTCTCCTCCCGAGGTACCATGTTATTCCTCCTCCAGCAGTACCATGTTATTCCTCCTCCAGCAGTACCATGTTATTCCTCCTCCAGCAGTGCCATGTTATTCCTCCTCCAGCAGTGCCATGTTATTCTTTCTCCAGCAGTGCCATGTTATTCCTCCTTCAGCAGTGCCATGTTATTCCTTCTCCAGCAGTGCCATGTTATTCCTCTTCCAGCAGTGCCACGTTATTCCTCCTCCAGCAGTGCCATGTTATTTCCCCTCCAGCAGTACCATGGTATTCCTCCTCCAGCAGTGCCATGTTATTCTTTCTCCAGCAGTGCCATGTTATTCCTTCTCCAGTGGTGTCATGTTATTTCTCCTCCAGCAGTGCCATGTTATTTCCCCTCCAGCAGTACCATGGTATTCCTCCTCCAGCAGTGCCATGTTATTCCTCCTTCAGCAGTGCCATGTTATTCCTCCTCCAGCAGTGCCATGTTATTCCTCCTCCAGCAGTGCCATGTTATTCCTCCTCCAGCAGTGCCATGTTATTCCTCCTCCAGCAGTGCCATGTTATTCCTTCTCCAGTGGTGTCATGTTATTCCTCCTTCAGCAGTGCCATGTTATTTCCCCTCCAGCAGTGCCATGTTATTCTTTCTCCAGCAGTACCATGGTATTCCTCCTCCAGCAGTGCCATGTTATTCCTCCTCCAGCAGTGCCATGTTATTCCTTCTCCAGCAGTGCCATGTTATTCCTTCTCCAGTGGTGTCATGTTATTCCTCCTTCAGCAGTGCCATGTTATTCCTCCTTCAGCAGTGCCATGTTATTCCTCCTCCAGCAGTGCCATGTTATTTCCCCTCCAGCAGTACCATGGTATTCCTCCTCCAGCAGTGCCATGTTATTCTTTCTCCAGCAGTGCCATGTTATTCTTTCTCCAGTGGTGTCATGTTATTCCTCCTTCAGCAGTGCCATGTTATTCCTCCTCCAGCAGTGCCATGTTATTCCTCCTCCAGCAGTGCCATGTTATTCCTCCTCCAGCAGTGCCATGTTATTCCTTCTCCAGTGGTGTCATGTTATTCCTTCTCCAGTGGTGTCATGTTATTCCTCCTTCAGCAGTGCCACGTTATTCCTCCACCAGCAGTACCATGTTATTCCTCCTCCAGCAGTGCCATGTTATTCCTCCTTCAGCAGTGCCATGTTATTCTTTCTCCAGCAGTGCCATGTTATTCCCCCTCAAGCAGTGCCATGTTATTCTTTCTCCAGTGGTGTCATGTTATTCCTCCTTCAGCAGTGCCATGTTATTCCTTCTCCAGCAGTGCCATGTTATTCCTCCTTCAGCAGTGCCATGTTATTCTTTCTCCAGCAGTACCATGTTATTCCTCCTCCAGCAGTGCCATGTTATTCTTTCTCCAGCAGTGCCATGTTATTCCTCCTTCAGCAGTGCCTTGTAATTCCTCCTCCAGCTGCACCATGTTATGCTCCCTACACCTCCAGCAGTGCCATCTTCTTTCCCGTCCCTACAATGTTATCCCGTACACTGGCAGCTGCAGCGTGTCTTGTAGTTGCTGACATTGTAACGCAGCATGGCCTTTTAACAAGTTTGCAGTGACTTGTCACCTGGGCATGGCACAGATTCTGCTGCCTGTTATTACACTACACGCTGGTTCCCCTCCCAGCATCACACAGAAGCATCCCTTCCCATACTCATCCGATCAGAGGCAGTTACCAGAGCAACGGGATAAGATTTCGGTCTCCATGGTGACGCGGGGTCATCTTATCTCACCTGGCATTCTCTGTGCTGAGAGATACACATGGACGTTCTCCTGCCGTCCATCATTCCAGAGCATCCGCCCCCGCTATCTGCCGTCTGCTTGATTCCACATCATTATAAAGCCCCACGATCTGTTATTAAGCTCTTGTTAACCCTTCTCTTGCTGCTTCTTATCTTCACTTTATGTGCTGTCTTATCTTCATATTATTTGCATTAAATTTGATTGTTATTGACATTAAATTGCTGTTATGGGGGCACTATTTCAGGCTGAATATGTTATGGGGCACTGTTTCAGACTGAATATGTTATGGGGGCACTATTTTAGGATGGATATGTTGTGAGGTAGTAGCAGTATGGAAATGTTGCAGGCTGGCTCCTTTATTGGAGCACTGTTGCAGGCTGGTTATGTTATTAAGGCAATGTTGTAGACTGGTTATATTATGGGAGCACTGTTGTAAACTGGATATGTAATGGGGCACTGCTGAATATGTTATGGGGGCACTGTTGCTGGGTGGGTGTGTTATGGGGGCACTGTTGCAGGCTGGATGTGTTATGGGGGCACTGTTGCTGGCTGGATGTATTATGGGGGCAGTGTTGCAGGCTGGATGTGTTATGGGGGCACTGTTGCAGGCTGGATGTGTTATGGGGGCACTGTTGCAGGCTGGATGTGTTATGGGTGCACTGTTGCTGGCTGGGTGTGTTATGGAGGCACTGTTGCTGGCTGGGTGTGTTATGGAGGCACTGTTGCAGGCTGGATGTGTTATGGGGGCACAGTTGCTGGCTGGGTGTGTTATGGAGGCACTGTTGCAGGCTGGATGTGTTATGGAGGCACAGTTGCTGGCTGGATGTGTTATGGAGGCACTGTTGCAGGCTGGGTGTGTTATGGAGGCACTGTTGCTGGCTGGGTGTGTTATGGAGGCACTGTTGCAGACTGGGTGTGTTATGGAGGCACTGTTGCTGGCTGGATGTGTTATGGAGGCACTGTTGCTGGCTAGATGTGTTATGGGGGCACTATTGCAGGCTGGATGTGTTATGGGGGCACTGTTGCTGGCAGGGTGTGTTATGGAGGCAATGTTGCTGGCTGGGTGTGTTATGGAGGCACTGTTGCAGGCTGGATGTGTTATGGGGGCACAGTTGCTGGCTGGGTGTGTTATGGAGGCACTGTTGCAGGCTGGGTGTGTTATGGAGGCACTGTTGCAGGCTGGATGTGTTATGGGGGCACTGTTGCAGGCTGGATGTGTTATGGGGGCACAGTTGCTGGCTGGGTGTGTTATGGGGGCACTGTTGCTGGGTGGGTGTGTTATGGGGGCACTGTTGCAGGCTGGCTGTGTTGTGGGGGCACTGTTGCTGGCTGGCTGTGTTATGAGGGAACTGTTGCAGGCTGGATGTGTTATGGAGGCACTGTTGCAGGTTGGATGTGTTATGGAGGCACTGTTGCAGGTTGGATGTGTTATGGAGGAACTGTTGCTGGCTGGCTGTGTTGTGGGGGCACTGTTGCTGGCTGGCTGTGTTATGGGGGCACTGTTGCAGGCTGGATGTGTTATGGAGGCACTGTTGCAGGTTGGATGTGTTATGGAGGCACTGTTGCAGGTTGGATGTGTTATGGAGGCACTGTTGCAGGTTGGATGTGTTATGGGGGCACTGTTGCAGGCTGGATGTGTTATGCGGGCACTGTTGCAGGCTGGATGTGTTATGGGGGCACTGTTGCTGGCTGGCTGTGTTATGGGGGCACTGTTGCTGGCTGGATGTGTTATGGAGGCACTGTTGCAGGCTGGATGTGTTGTGGGGGCACTGTTGCAAGCTGGATGTGTTGTGGGGGCACTGTTGCAAGCTGGATGTGTTATGGGGGCACTGTTGCTGGCTGGGTGTGTTATGGAGGCACTGTTGCAGGCTGGATGTGTTATGGGGGCACTGTTGCTGGCTGGATGTGTTGTGGGGGCACTGTTGCAGGCTGGATGTGTTGTGGAGGCACTGTTGCAGGCTGTATGTGTTATGGGGGCACTGTTGCTGGCTGTATGTGTTATGGGGGCACTGTTGCAGGCTGTATGTGTTATGGGGGAACTGTTGCTGTCTGGGTTTGTTATGGAGGCATTGTTGCAGGCTGGATGTGTTGTGGGGGCACTGTTGCAGGCTGGGTGTGTTATGGGGGCACTGTTGCTGGCTGGATGTGTTATGGGGGCACTGTTGCTGGCTGGATGTGTTGTGGGGGCACTGTTGCAGGCTGGATGTGTTGTGGGGGCACTGTTGCAGGCTGGATGTGTTATGGAGGCACTGTTGCAGGCTGGATGTGTTATTGGGGCACTGTTGCTGGCTGGATGTGTTATGGGGGCACTGTTGCAGGCTGTATGTGTTATGGGGGCACTGTTGCTGGCTGGGTTTGTTATGGGGGCACTGTTGCAGGCTGGATGTGTTATGGGGGCACTGTTGCAGGCTGGATGTGTTATGGGGGCACTGTTGCTGGCTGGGTTTGTTATGGAGGCACTGTTGCAGGTTGGATGTGTTGTGGGGACACTGTTGCTGGCTGGGTGTGTTATGGGGGCACTGTTGCAGGCTGGATGTGTTATGGAGGCACTTTTGCAGGCTGGATGTGTTATGGAGGCACTGTTGCAGGCTGGATGTGTTATGGGGGCACAGTTGCTGGCTGGGTGTGTTATGGAGGCACTGTTGCAGGCTGGATGTGTTATGGAGGCACAGTTGCTGGCTGGGTGTGTTATGGGGGCACTGTTGCAGGCTGGATGTGTTGTGGGGGCACTGTTGCAGGCTGGATGTGTTGTGGGGGCACTGTTGCAGGCTGGATGTGTTGTGGGGGCACTGTTGCAGCACATGATGCCCTCTACCTCCAAAGTTCACGGTCTCCCATAGCTATGGTCTCTCAGAAGGCAGAGTGGATTTGGTGGAGTTCCTCTTTATCATGTCTTTATTACCGTTCTATGTTTATTGGAAGCATATATCTCTGTATACTAAGGTTTAATACTGTTCTCTGTGTATTAGCAAAATGCATCTCTGTATACTGAGGCTTTTTTACTGCTCTCTGTATTAAAAAGATATGTATCTATATACTGAGGTTTCATTACTACTTGTCTTGATATTGGGAGAAAATATCTATGTATACAGAGACTTTACTACTGCTCTCTGTATATTAGGAGGAAACATCTCTGTAAACTGAGGCTTTACTACTGCTCTCTGTATATTAGGAGGACGCATCTCTGTAAACTGAGGCTTTACTACTGCTCTCTGTATATTAGGAGGACACAACTCTGTAAACTGAGGCTTTACTACTGCTCTCTGTATATTAGGAGGACACATCTCTGTAAACTGAGGCTTTACTACTGCTCTCTGTATATTAGGAGGACACATCTCTGTATACTAATGCTTTTTTTTTATTTCTTTTTGTACATAAGAACGATATATCTCTGTATTAGGAGGATACATTTCTGTATACTGAGGCTTTATTACTGCTCTCTGTATTAGGAGGATACATTTCTGTATACTGAGGCTTTATTACTGCTCTCTGTATTAGGAGGATATGTCTCTGTATATTGAGTGTCTGCCGTCCTCGTAGCCTTAAGCTTCCATCCAGCATCAGACATGGCAGCAGATGCCCCGGGCACAGTCACGGGCGGCCACGATCTATAGGGTAGGCAGTCACGGATAGCGGGCTTCAGTGGTTGCCAGGTAACCAGTGTATTTGTTGGAGCCACGTGACTGCTAATTTGGCGCATGTGGCTCCATAGTACACAGTGAAGATGACCGCAGAGCGGTAACGCCCCGTATATAGGAGCGACCCTCCATTACACCGCCATGCTGTGTGCGATAAATGTCTATATATCCAGCACTGAGGCTGTGTACAGTATATATCCAGCACTGAGGCTGTGTACAGTATATATCCAGCACTGAGGCTGTGTACAGTATATATCCAGCACTGAGGCTGTGTACAGTATATATCCAGCACTGAGGCTGTGTACAGTATATATCCAGCACTGAGGCTGTGTACAGTACATATCCAGCACTGAGGCCCCTGTGTACAGTATATATCCAGCACTGAGGCTGTGTACAGTATATATCCAGCACTGAGGCTGTGTACAGTATATATCCAGCACTGAGGCTGTGTACAGTATATATCCAGCACTGAGGCTGTGTACAGTATATATCCAGCACTGAGGCTGTGTACAGTATATATCCAGCACTGAGGCTGTGTACAGTATATATCCAGCACTGAGGCTGTGTACAGTATATATCCAGCACTGAGGCTGTGTACAGTATATATCCAGCACTGAGGCCGCTGTGTACAGTATATATCCAGCACTGAGGCCTCTGTGTACAGTATATATCCAGCACTGAGGCCGCTGTGTACAGTATATATCCAGCACTGAGGCCCCTGTGTACAGTATATATCCAGCACTGAGGCTGTGTACAGTATATATCCAGCACTGAGGCTGTGTACAGTATATATCCAGCACTGAGGCTGTGTACAGTATATATCCAGCACTGAGGCTGTGTACAGTATATATCCAGCCCTGAGGCTGTGTACAGTATATATCCAGCACTGAGGCTGTGTACAGTATATATCCAGCACTGAGGCTGTGTACAGTATATATCCAGCACTGAGGCTGTGTACAGTATATATCCAGCACTGAGGCCGCTGTGTACAGTATATATCCAGCACTGAGGCCTCTGTGTACAGTATATATCCAGCACTGAGGCCGCTGTGTACAGTATATATCCAGCACTGAGGCCTCTGTGTACAGTATATATCCAGCACTGAGGCCGCTGTGTACAGTATATATCCAGCACTGAGGCTGTGTACAGTATATATCCAGCACTGAGGCTGTGTACAGTATATATCCAGCCCTGGGGCCGCTGTGTACAGTATATATCCAGCACTGAGGCCGCTGTGTACAGTATATATCCAGCACTGAGGCTGTGTACAGTATATATCCAGCACTGAGGCTGTGTACAGTATATATCCAGCACTGAGGCTGTGTACAGTATATATCCAGCACTGAGGCTGTGTACAGTATATATCCAGCACTGAGGCTGTGTACAGTATATATCCAGCACTGAGGCTGTGTACAGTATATATCAAGCACTGAGGCCTCTGTGTACAGTATATATCCAGCACTGAGGCCTCTGTGTACAGTATATATCCAGCACTGAGGCCGCTGTGTACAGTATATATCCAGCACTGAGGCTGTGTACAGTATATATCCAGCACTGAGGCTGTGTACAGTATATATCCAGCCCTGGGGCCGCTGTGTACAGTATATATCCAGCACTGAGGCCGCTGTGTACAGTATATATCCAGCACTGAGGCTGTGTACAGTATATATCCAGCACTGAGGCCGCTGTGTACAGTATATATCCAGCACTGAGGCTGTGTACAGTATATATCCAGCACTGAGGCCTCTGTGTACAGTATATATCCAGCACTGAGGCTGTGTACAGTATATATCCAGCACTGAGGCCTCTGTGTACAGTATATATCCAGCACTGAGGCCTCTGTGTACAGTATATATCCAGTACTGAGGCCGCTGTGTACAGTATATATCCAGCACTGAGGCCGCTGTGTACAGTATATATCCAGCACTGAGGCCGCTGTGTACAGTATATATCCAGCACTGAGGCTGTGTACAGTATATATCCAGTACTGAGGCCGCTGTGTACAGTATATATCCAGCACTGAGGCCGCTGTGTACAGTATATATCCAGCACTGAGGCCGCTGTGTACAGTATATATCCAGCACTGAGGCTGTGTACAGTATATATCCAGCACTGAGGCCGCTGTGTACAGTATATATCCAGCACTGAGGCTGTGTACAGTATATATCCAGCACTGAGGCTGTGTACAGTATATATCCAGCACTGAGGCCTCTGTGTACAGTATATATCCAGCACTGAGGCTGTGTACAGTATATATCCAGCACTGAGGCTGTGTACAGTATATATCCAGCACTGAGGCTGTGTACAGTATATATCCAGCACTGAGGCTGTGTACAGTATATATCCAGCACTGAGGCTGTGTACAGTATATATCCAGCACTGAGGCTGTGTACAGTATATATCCAGCACTGAGGCCTCTGTGTACAGTATATATCCAGCACTGAGGCTGTGTACAGTATATATCCAGCACTGAGGCTGTGTACAGTATATATCCAGCACTGAGGCTGTGTACAGTATATATCCAGCACTGAGGCTGTGTACAGTATATATCCAGCACTGAGGCCGCTGTGTACAGTATATATCCAGCACTGAGGCCGCTGTGTACAGTATATATCCAGCACTGAGGCTGTGTACAGTATATATCCAGCACTGAGGCTGTGTACAGTATATATCCAGCACTGAGGCCGCTGTGTACAGTATATATCCAGCACTGAGGCTGTGTACAGTATATATCCAGCACTGAGGCTGTGTACAGTATATATCCAGCACTGAGGCTGTGTACAGTATATATCCAGCACTGAGGCTGTGTACAGTATATATCCAGCACTGAGGCCCCTGTGTACAGTATATATCCAGCACTGAGGCCCCTGTGTACAGTATATATCCAGCACTGAGGCCGCTGTGTACAGTATATATCCAGCACTGAGGCTGTGTACAGTATATATCCAGCACTGAGGCCGCTGTGTACAGTATATATCCAGCACTGAGGCCGCTGTGTACAGTATATATCCAGCACTGAGGCCGCTGTGTACAGTATATATCCAGCACTGAGGCCGCTGTGTACAGTATATATCCAGCACTGAGGCTGTGTACAGTATATATCCAGCACTGAGGCTGTGTACAGTATATATCCAGCACTGAGGCTGTGTACAGTATATATCCAGCACTGAGGTTGTGTACAGTATATATCCAGCACTGAGGCTGTGTACAGTATATATCCAGCACTGAGGCTGTGTACAGTATATATCCAGCACTGAGGCCCCTGTGTACAGTATATATCCAGCACTGAGGCCCCTGTGTACAGTATATATCCAGCACTGAGGCTGTGTACAGTATATATCCAGCACTGAGGCTGTGTACAGTATATATCCAGCACTGAGGCTGTGTACAGTATATATCCAGCACTGAGGCTGTGTACAGTATATATCCAGCACTGAGGCTGTGTACAGTATATATCCAGCACTGAGGCCGCTGTGTACAGTATATATCCAGCCCTGAGGCCCCTGTGTACAGTATATATCCAGCACTGAGGCTGTGTACAGTATATATCCAGCACTGAGGCTGTGTACAGTATATATCCAGCACTGAGGCTGTGTACAGTATATATCCAGCACTGAGGCTGTGTACAGTATATATCCAGCACTGAGGCTGTGTACAGTATATATCCAGCACTGAGGCCGCTGTGTACAGTATATATCCATCACTGAGGCTGTGTACAGTATATATCCAGCACTGAGGCCGCTGTGTACAGTATATATCCAGCACTGAGGCTGTGTACAGTATATATCCAGCACTGAGGCCGCTGTGTACAGTATATATCCAGCACTGAGGCTGTGTACAGTATATATCCAGTACTGAGGCTGTGTACAGTATATATCCAGCACTGAGGCTGTGTACAGTATATATCCAGCACTGAGGCCGCTGTGTACAGTATATATCCAGCACTGAGGCCGCTGTGTACAGTATATATCCAGCACTGAGGCCGCTGTGTACAGTATATATCCAGCACTGAGGCCGCTGTGTACAGTATATATCCAGCACTGAGGCCGCTGTGTACAGTATATATCCAGCACTGAGGCTGTGTACAGTATATATCCAGCACTGAGGCTGTGTACAGTATATATCCAGCACTGAGGCCGCTGTGTACAGTATATATCCAGCACTGAGGCTGTGTACAGTATATATCCAGCACTGAGGCCGCTGTGTACAGTATATATCCAGCACTGAGGCTGTGTACAGTATATATCCAGCACTGAGGCTGTGTACAGTATATATCCAGCACTGAGGCTGTGTACAGTATATATCCAGCACTGAGGCTGTGTACAGTATATATCCAGCACTGAGGCTGTGTACAGTATATATCCAGCACTGAGGCTGTGTACAGTATATATCCAGCCCTGAGGCTGTGTACAGTATATATCCAGCACTGAGGGCTGTGTACAGTATATATCCAGCCCTGAGGCCGCTGTGTACAGTATATATCCAGCACTGAGGCCGCTGTGTACAGTATATATCCAGCACTGAGGCTGTGTACAGTATATATACAGCACTGAGGCCGCTGTGTACAGTATATATCCAGCACTGAGGCCACTGTGTACAGTATATATCCAGCCCTGAGGCTGTGTACAGTATATATCCAGCACTGAGGCTGTGTACAGTATATATCCAGCACTGAGGCCCCTGTGTACAGTATATATCCAGCACTGAGGCTGTGTACAGTATATATCCAGCCCTGAGGCCGCTGTGTACAGTATATATCCAGCACTGAGGCCGCTGTGTACAGTATATATCCAGCACTGAGGCTGTGTACAGTATATATCCAGCACTGAGGCTGTGTACAGTATATATCCAGCACTGAGACCCCTGTGTACAGTATATATCCAGCACTGAGGCTGTGTACAGTATATATCCAGCACTGAGGCTGTGTACAGTATATATCCAGCACTGAGGCTGTGTACAGTATATATCCAGTACTGAGGCTGTGTACAGTATATATCCAGCACTGAGGCTGTGTACAGTATATATCCAGCACTGAGGCTGTGTACAGTATATATCCAGCACTGAGGCTGTGTACAGTATATATCCAGCACTGAGGCCGCTGTGTACAGTATATATCCAGCACTGAGGCTGTGTACAGTATATATCCAGCACTGAGGCTGTGTACAGTATATATCCAGTACTGAGGCCGCTGTGTACAGTATATATCCAGCACTGAGGCTGTGTACAGTATATATCCAGCACTGAGGCTGTGTACAGTATATATCCAGCACTGAGGCTGTGTACAGTATATATCCAGCACTGAGGCTGTGTACAGTATATATCCAGCACTGAGGCTGTGTACAGTATATATCCAGCACTGAGGCTGTGTACAGTATATATCCAGCACTGAGGCTGTGTACAGTATATATCCAGCACTGAGGCTGTGTACAGTATATATCCAGCACTGAGGCTGTGTACAGTATATATCCAGCACTGAGGCTGTGTAGAGTATATATCCAGCACTGAGGCCGCTGTGTACAGTATATATCCAGCACTGAGGCCCTGTGTACAGTATATATCCAGCACTGAGGCTGTGTACAGTATATATCCAGCACTGAGGCTGTGTACAGTATATATCCAGCACTGAGGCCGCTGTGTACAGTATATATCCAGCACTGAGGCTGTGTACAGTATATATCCAGCACTGAGGCTGTGTACAGTATATATCCAGCACTGAGGCCGCTGTGTACAGTATATATCCAGCACTGAGGCTGTGTACAGTATATATCCAGCACTGAGGCTGTGTAGAGTATATATCCAGCACTGAGGCCGCTGTGTACAGTATATATCCAGCACTGAGGCCGCTGTGTACAGTATATATCCAGCCCTGAGGCTGTGTACAGTATATATCCAGCACTGAGGCTGTGTACAGTATATATCCAGCACTGAGGCTGTGTACAGTATATATCCAGCACTGAGGCTGTGTACAGTATATATCCAGCACTGAGGCTGTGTACAGTATATATCCAGCACTGAGGCTGTGTACAGTATATATCCAGCACTGAGGCTGTGTACAGTATATATCCAGCACTGAGGCTGTGTACAGTATATATCCAGCACTGAGGCCGCTGTGTACAGTATATATCCAGCACTGAGGCCGCTGTGTACAGTATATATCCAGCACTGAGGCCGCTGTGTACAGTATATATCCAGCACTGAGGCCGCTGTGTACAGTATATATCCAGCACTGAGGCTGTGTACAGTATATATCCAGCCCTGGGGCCGCTGTGTACAGTATATATCAAGCACTGAGGCCGCTGTGTACAGTATATATCCAGCACTGAGGCTGTGTACAGTATATATCCAGCACTGAGGCTGTGTACAGTATATATCCAGCACTGAGGCTGTGTACAGTATATATCCAGCACTGAGGCTGTGTACAGTATATATCCAGCACTGAGGCTGTGTACAGTATATATCCAGCACTGAGGCTGTGTACAGTATATATCCAGCACTGAGGCTGTGTACAGTATATATCCAGCACTGAGGCTGTGTACAGTATATATCCAGCACTGAGGCTGTGTACAGTATATATCCAGCACTGAGGCTGTGTACAGTATATATCCAGCACTGAGGCTGTGTACAGTATATATCCAGCACTGAGGCCGCTGTGTACAGTATATATCCAGCACTGAGGCTGTGTACAGTATATATCAGTATATATCAGCACTGAGGCCGCTGTGTACAGTATCATATCCAGCACTGAGGCTGTGTACAGTATATATCCAGCACTGAGGCTGTGTACAGTATATATCCAGCACTGAGGGCTGTGTACAGTATATATCCAGAACTGAAGGCTGTGTACAGTATATATCCAGCACTGAGGCTGTGTACAGTATATATCCAGCACTGAGGCTGTGTACAGTATATATCCAGCACTGAGGCTGTGTACAGTATATATCCAGCACTGAGGGCTGTGTACAGTATATATCCAGCACTGAGGCTGTGTACAGTATATATCCAGCACTGAGGCGCTGTGTACCGTATATATCCAGTACTGAGCTGTGTACAGTATATATCCAGCACTGAGGCCCTGTGTACAGTATATATCCAGCACTGAGGCCGCTGTGTACAGTATATATCCAGCACTGAGGCTGTGTACAGTATATATCCAGCACTGAGGCCGCTGTGTACAGTATATATCCAGCACTGAGGCGGCTGTGTACAGTATATATCCAGCACTGAGGCTGTGTACAGTATATATCCAGCACTGAGGGCCCTGTGTACAGTATATATCCAGCACTGAGGCCTCTGTGTACAGTATATATCCAGCACTGAGGCTGTGTACAGTATATATCCAGCACTGAGGCTGTGTACAGTATATATCCAGCACTGAGGCCTGCTGTGTACAGTATATATCCAGCACTGAGGCTGTGTACAGTATATATCCAGCACTGAGGCTGTGTACAGTATATATCCAGCACTGAGGCTGTGTACAGTATATATCCAGCACTGAGGCTGTGTACAGTATATATCCAGCACTGAGGCTGTGTACAGTATATATCCAGCACTGAGGCTGTGTACAGTATATATCCAGCACTGAGGCTGTGTACAGTATATATCCAGCACTGAGGCTCTGTGTACAGTATATATCCAGCACTGAGGCTGTGTACAGTATATATCCAGCACTGAGGCCGCTGTGTACAGTATATATCCAGCACTGAGGCTGTGTACAGTATATATCCAGCACTGAGGCTGTGTACAGTATATATCCAGCACTGAGGCTGTGTACAGTATATATCCAGCACTGAGGCTGTGTACAGTATATACCCAGCACTGAGGCTGTGTACAGTATATATCCAGCACTGAGGCTGTGTACAGTATATATCCAGCACTGAGGCTGTGTACAGTATATATCCAGCACTGAGGCTGTGTACAGTATATATCCAGCACTGAGGCTGTGTACAGTATATATCCAGCACTGAGGCTGTGTACAGTATATATCCAGCACTGAGGCTGTGTACAGTATATATCCAGCACTGAGGCTGTGTACAGTATATATCCAGCACTGAGGCGCTGTGTACAGTATATATCCAGCACTGAGGCTGTGTACAGTATATATCCAGCACTGAGGCTGTGTACAGTATATATCCAGCACTGAGGCTGTGTACAGTATATATCCAGCACTGAGGCTGTGTACAGTATATATCCAGCACTGAGGCTGTGTACAGTATATATCCAGCACTGAGGCTGTGTACAGTATATATCCAGCACTGAGGCTGTGTACAGTATATATCCAGCACTGAGGCTGTGTACAGTATATATCCAGCACTGAGGCCGCTGTGTACAGTATATATCCAGCACTGAGGCCGCTGTGTACAGTATATATCCAGCACTGAGGCCGCTGTGTACAGTATATATCCAGCACTGAGGCCGCTGTGTACAGTATATATCCAGCACTGAGGCTGTGTACAGTATATATCCAGCACTGAGGCTGTGTACAGTATATATCCAGCACTGAGGCGCTGTGTACAGTATATATCCAGCACTGAGGCTGTGTACAGTATATATCCAGCACTGAGGCCGCTGTGTACAGTATATATCCAGCACTGAGGCTGTGTACAGTATATATCCAGCACTGAGGCTGTGTACAGTATATATCCAGCACTGAGGCTGTGTACAGTATATATCCAGCACTGAGGCTGTGTACAGTATATATCCAGCACTGAGGCTGTGTACAGTATATATCCAGCACTGAGGCTGTGTACAGTATATATCCAGCCCTGAGGCTGTGTACAGTATATATCCAGCACTGAGGCTGTGTACAGTATATATCCAGCCCTGAGGCCGCTGTGTACAGTATATATCCAGCACTGAGGCCGCTGTGTACAGTATATATCCAGCACTGAGGCTGTGTACAGTATATATACAGCACTGAGGCCGCTGTGTACAGTATATATCCAGCACTGAGGCCACTGTGTACAGTATATATCCAGCCCTGAGGCTGTGTACAGTATATATCCAGCACTGAGGCTGTGTACAGTATATATCCAGCACTGAGGCCCCTGTGTACAGTATATATCCAGCCCTGAGGCTGTGTACAGTATATATCCAGCACTGAGGCTGTGTACAGTATATATCCAGCCCTGAGGCCGCTGTGTACAGTATATATCCAGCACTGAGGCCGCTGTGTACAGTATATATCCAGCACTGAGGCTGTGTACAGTATATATCCAGCACTGAGGCTGTGTACAGTATATATCCAGCACTGAGACCCCTGTGTACAGTATATATCCAGCACTGAGGCCCCTGTGTACAGTATATATCCAGCACTGAGGCTGTGTACAGTATATATCCAGCACTGAGGCTGTGTACAGTATATATCCAGCACTGAGGCTGTGTACAGTATATATCCAGTACTGAGGCTGTGTACAGTATATATCCAGCACTGAGGCTGTGTACAGTATATATCCAGCACTGAGGCTGTGTACAGTATATATCCAGCACTGAGGCTGTGTACAGTATATATCCAGCACTGAGGCCGCTGTGTACAGTATATATCCAGCACTGAGGCTGTGTACAGTATATATCCAGCACTGAGGCTGTGTACAGTATATATCCAGTACTGAGGCCGCTGTGTACAGTATATATCCAGCACTGAGGCTGTGTACAGTATATATCCAGCACTGAGGCTGTGTACAGTATATATCCAGCACTGAGGCTGTGTACAGTATATATCCAGCACTGAGGCTGTGTACAGTATATATCCAGCACTGAGGCTGTGTACAGTATATATCCAGCACTGAGGCCCCTGTGTACAGTATATATCCAGCACTGAGGCTGTGTACAGTATATATCCAGCACTGAGGCTGTGTACAGTATATATCCAGCACTGAGGCTGTGTACAGTATATATCCAGCACTGAGGCTGTGTACAGTATATATCCAGCACTGAGGCTGTGTACAGTATATATCCAGCACTGAGGCTGTGTAGAGTATATATCCAGCACTGAGGCCGCTGTGTACAGTATATATCCAGCACTGAGGCCGCTGTGTACAGTATATATCCAGCACTGAGGCTGTGTACAGTATATATCCAGCACTGAGGCTGTGTAGAGTATATATCCAGCACTGAGGCCGCTGTGTACAGTATATATCCAGCACTGAGGCCGCTGTGTACAGTATATATCCAGCCCTGAGGCTGTGTACAGTATATATCCAGCACTGAGGCTGTGTACAGTATATATCCAGCACTGAGGCTGTGTACAGTATATATCCAGCACTGAGGCTGTGTACAGTATATATCCAGCACTGAGGCTGTGTACAGTATATATCCAGCACTGAGGCTGTGTACAGTATATATCCAGCACTGAGGCCGCTGTGTACAGTATATATCCAGCACTGAGGCCGCTGTGTACAGTATATATCCAGCACTGAGGCCGCTGTGTACAGTATATATCCAGCACTGAGGCCGCTGTGTACAGTATATATCCAGCACTGAGGCTGTGTACAGTATATATCCAGGCTGTGTACAGTATATACCCAGCACTGAGGCTGTGTACAGTATATATCCAGCACTGAGGCTGTGTACAGTATATATCCAGCACTGAGGCCTCTGTGTACAGTATATATCCAGCACTGAGGCTGTGTACAGTATATATCCAGCACTGAGGCCGCTGTGTACAGTATATATCCAGCACTGAGGCTGTGTACAGTATATATCCAGCACTGAGGCTGTGTACAGTATATATCCAGCACTGAGGCTGTGTACAGTATATATCCAGCACTGAGGCTGTGTACAGTATATATCCAGCACTGAGGCTGTGTACAGTATATATCCAGCACTGAGGCTGTGTACAGTATATATCCAGCACTGAGGCTGTGTACAGTATATATCCAGCACTGAGGCTGTGTACAGTATATATCCAGCACTGAGGCCGCTGTGTACAGTATATATCCAGCACTGAGGCTGTGTACAGTATATATCCAGCACTGAGGCTGTGTACAGTATATATCCAGCACTGAGGCTGTGTACAGTATATATCCAGCACTGAGGCCTCTGTGGTCTGTATACTGTATATCCAGCACTGATTCAGTAAGATGCTGTCCATGGTGCTGAAACATGTAAGAGCAACAAATTCGATACACTACATCAGTGGTCCCCAAACTGTGGCCCTCCAGATGTTGCAAAACTACAACTCCCAGCATGCCTGGACAGCCAACGGCTGTCCAGGCATGCTGGGAGCTGTAGTTTTGCAACATCCGGAGGGCCACAGTTTGGGGACCACTGCAATTCATAGACAACATACAGCAGCTACAAACAATGAACCAGTATATGGATTGTCCAGCATATACATAAAGCTTCTTACAGCAGAGGGTTTGTTACAGTTTTGTCCATTCTACACAATCTTACCACATGAGCAGTGCAAATCTCAGCTTGTTACAATGTATCAGTCCCAGCTGAAAGGACTGTCTAGAATGGATACAACTGTAACAAACTCTCTGCTGTGAGAAGTAGTAAGGCCTGTACTTTTTTGTTTAAGCCTCTGCATGTGAATGACATTCTCATTCACTGACAGCAAGCAGAGATTTGTATATAATTGAAGAAACAAGACACAAAGTCTGTTAAAAACTTTCAGAAGGACGTACGGATCTATGTTACATTACAGCACTTCTATTATACTATCTGTGTCAGTCTTCACTGATTTTTGTTCATGAACCAGGAAGCTCAGGATGAACTCGCGTTGGTCATTCCTATGGGACATGGAGAAGGCCATGCTCTTCAGCTCTGCTGTAAAGTTACTTTGCTAGGTCTTTCGCTTTTGTCGCTGTTTTCATGCTCTCTGGCTTTCTGCCTTTACTTTTAACTAAACATTGATAATTGCGCCGTGACTTCAAGCTGGCGGCCTTAACCTTTTCAGCACCAGTGAGCTTGGTGATGCTGAATGTGAACCTAATACCCTCTTCGCAGACTGTTTGTGAGAGGACTAGTTCTAGTGCAGGAAAGGGTTAATTCGCTTTGTTTAATGCCCATTGTCTTTATATATATATATATATATGTGGCAGGAGCGGCGGCACCACTGGGACCTCTCACTCCACACAGAATAGGCTGCGTCTTACTGTACAATTTCCCTGCCCGGTGACTGATGGGTAATTGAGTGTTGTCACCGTCCTGTTCCCAGCCTATAATCACGCAGCCCTTTATATAGCAGCGCGGTGCGAGTCACGGGCCCGCACTATTGTCACCCTGTGCCCCGCAGAGCAGCAGACACCCCAGCAGTCCCGCACATCGCTTCATCACCTGTCCTGTTCTATGAACTACCTGGAATAAAAGAGTCATATATATCCCCCTCCCCCCCTTCCACCACTGCCGCCCTGGGTCTGGGGAACTTCATATAAGAAATAAACAACCCCCCCAAATCAGCCAGATACTAGGGAACGTGACTCAGTTATCATATTCAGCTACTGAGAAAGTTTGGTTACAATTATATCTACAGGATTGCAGTAACACAGGTTTATTCCCTTTGTGTATATATATATATATATAGATCTCCTCTCCTCTGTATATATATATATATATATATAGATCTCCTCTCCTCTGTATATTCTATATATATATATATATATATATATATATAGATCTCCTCTCCTCTATATATATATATATATAGATCTCCTCTCCTCTGTATATATATATATAGATCTCCTCTCCTCTGTGTATATATATATATATATATATAGATCTCCTCTCCTCTGTATATATATATATATATATATATATATATATATAGATCTCCTCTCCTCTGTATATATATATATATATATATAGATCTCCTCTCCTCTGTATATATATATATATATATATAGATCTCCTCTCCTCTGTATATATATATATATATATAGATCTCCTCTCCTCTGTGTATATATATATATATATATCTCCTCTCCTCTGTATATATATATATAGATCTCCTCTCCTCTGTATATATATATATATATATATATATATATAGATCTCCTCTCCTCTGTGTATATATATATATATAGATCTCCTCTCCTCTGTATATATATATATATATATATATATATATATAGATCTCCTCTCCTCTGTATATATATATATATATATATATATATATATATATATATATAGATCTCCTCTCCTCTGTATATATATATATATATATATATATAGATCTCCTCTCCTCTGTATATATATATATATATATATATATATAGATCTCCTCTCCTCTGTATATATATATATATATATATAGATCTCCTCTCCTCTGTGTATATATATATATATATATATATCTCCTCTCCTCTGTATATATATATAGATCTCCTCTCCTCTGTGTATATATATATATATATATCTCCTCTCCTCTGTGTATATATATATATATATATATATAGATCTCCTCTCCTCTGTATATATATATATATATATATATATATAGATCCCCTCTCCTCTGTATATATATATATATATATATATATATATAGAGAGAGAGAGATCTCCTCTCCTCTGTATATATATATATATATATATATATATATATATATATAGATCTCCTCTCCTCTGTATATATATATATATATATATATATATATATATATATATATATATATAGATCTCCTCTCCTCTGTATATATATATATATATATATTGCAGTAACACAGGTTTTGCTATACACATGTTTATTCCCTGTGTGTATTGGAACTAAACCAAAAGAGGAGGAAAAAAAGGAAATTGGACATAATGTCACCAAACTCCAAAAATTGGCTGGACAAAATTATTGGGACCATAACTTAATATTTGGTTGAATACCCTTTGGAAAAAATAAGTGAAATCAGTGTCTTCCTATAACCATCAATAAGCTTCTTACACCTCTCAGCCGGAATGTTGGACCACTCTTCCTATAAGCATCAATAAGCTTCTTACACCTCTCAGCCGGAATGTTGGACCACTCTTCCTATAACCATCAATAAGCTTCTTACACCTCTCAGCCGGAATGTTGGACCACTCTTCCTATAACCATCAATAAGCTTCTTACACCTCTCAGCCGGAATGTTGGACCACTCTTCCTATAAGCATCAATAAGCTTCTTACACCTCTCAGCCGGAATGTTGGACCACTCTTCCTATAACCATCAATAAGCTTCTTACACCTCTCAGCCGGAATGTTGGACCACTCTTCCTATAACCATCAATAAGCTCCTTACACCTCTCAGCCGGAATGTTGGACCACTCTTCCTATAACCATCAATAAGCTTCTTACACCTCTCAGCCAGAATGTTGGACCACTCTTCCTATAAGCATCAATAAGCTTCTTACACCTCTCAGCCGGAATGTTGGACCACTCTTCCTATAACCATCAATAAGCTTCTTACACCTCTCAGCCGGCATGTTGGACCACTCTTCCTATAACCATCAATAAGCTTCTTACACCTCTCAGCCGGAATGTTGGACCACTCTTCCTTTACAAACTGCTCCCGGTCTCTTATTGGAAGGCGCCTTTTCCCAACAGTAATTTTAGGATCTCTCCACAGGTGATCAATGGGATTTAGATCTGGACTCATTGCTGACACTTCAGAACTCTCCAGCGCTTTGTTGCTGTTAGGAATCATGGCAGGTGGTGAATCTTCTGGGCCTGTGTGGAAGAGGACTTGAGTCGTGCCAGGGAACGGGGACTAAGGTGCCACTGGTTTTCACCAGAGCCCGCCGCAAAGCGGGATGGTCTTGCTGCGGCAGGTGGCACCCAGGTCGCTACCCCTGGCATGACTCGTCCACACAGGTAGCTGGGGGGGTAATGTGGCACAGAGAGACTGGCAAGACGTGGCAGACAGGACGTGGCGGGCAGGGCAGAAGGACAAGGCAGGAACACAGGTACAGGACAGGCCGGAACTAGGAACAGGTACACAGACTCGGGAACAGGACTTGGCTCAGGCATAGGACAATCACAGACAACCAAGATCCGGCGCAGGGAGGAGCAGATACTTATGGATCAGGGAACAGGTGCAACCACTCAGACTAATTGGGTACTGTTCCTTTAAGAAACAGAGCTCCGGTGTGCGCGCGGCCAAAGGGGCCAAAGGCTGTGGGACATCACAGAGCAAGGACACAGGACGGTAAGCTTCACAGTAGGTATGGTGTTCTTTGGATTCCGTTCAAAATCCGTCGTGTGAACATACCCTTAAGATTCTCAGAGAGTTCTTTGCCATGAGATGCCATGTCACATGACAGTGGGGAGGGGTGTTCTCACTTTTGTTTCCGAGGTTTAAACATTGATGTGTGTTGAGTTATTTTGAGGGGACACAACATTAAACACAACAAGCTGTGCACTCACTACTTTACACTGTAGCAGAGTGTCATTTTGTTTTTACAAAAAATGATATAATTAGATATTTACAAAAATGTGAGGGTTGGATTCACTTATGGGAGATACTGGGCGTCATTTACTTAGAGGGTCGGGTTTTTACTAGTGGGAAATGTTCTTTCAGACTTGAAGGATTCCTCTCTATTTACTAAAGGGAAAAGTCGGGAACATTTTCTGACCAGCTTTGTTTTTTCTAGGTGGATATTTCCAGCCATTTATCAACAGGATTTTCTGTGAATTCAATAGTAAATCGGTCGGGTTGTGAAACCACGCCCCTTTTTTGGGCCGGCCACGTCCCCTTTGCGACAGACCACGCCCCTTTTGTTGGCTTTTCACAGTACAATGTCGGATTTTCCAGGCTCACACTGGCGCAGACATGTCTCAGACACTCTGCGCCAAATTAACCAGACAAAAACTGGTCGGTTTCAGCTTAGTAAATGGGGCCCACTGTGTGTATACAGTGACCCCCCCGACCTACGATGGCCCCGACATACGATAATTTCAGCATATGATCACTCTCAGAGGCCATCACATGTTGAAGGCAGCATCAACATACGATGCTTTTGTATGTCGGGGCCATCGCATAAACGGCTATCCGGCAGCGCAGACTGCTTCAGCTGCCGTCTGAAAGACGTTTACGGTGCCCCGTGAGCTCCGCTGATGATCACTTACCTGACCTCGCGGCTTCGGCGCGTCGTCTTCGGGATCCCCTACATCGTCGGTGCTCTCCATCGTCGTCATCACGTTGCTGCGCACGCCGTCCCGTCATCCAATAGAAGGGGCGTGCGTAGCGACGTGATGGCGGCAACGGAGAGCACGGATGCCGGGGAAGCAGAGGCCTTGCCGGAGCGTCGGGGACGCGGCGACCGCGATGGACGGCGACATCCCGGGCAGCTGTGACGAGCGGTGACGGTCCGGAGCGGCGGGGACACTTGAGTACAACTTCGTCTAACAGTGGTCTACAACCTGCGGACCTCCAGATGTTGCAAAACTACAACACCCAGCATGCCCGGACAGCCGTTGGCTGTCCGGGCATGCTGGGTGTTGTAGTTTTGCAGCATCTGGAGGTCTGCAGGTTGTAGACCACTGTCCTATACTTTACATTGCACGGATCCCTCAACACGCGATGGTTTCAACAAACGATGGTCCATTTGGAACGGATTACCATCGTATGTTGAGGGACCACTGTATATATATATTTTATATATATTATATACTAGGGGTGGACTCACTTATGGTAGATGCTGTATATGAGGGATAGATATGATATAGATAGACTGTTACAGCGCTGGGTATTTCTCTCCGGTTTCAGTATTTATGGGGATCGGTTCTTTCTCTCGGCTGCAGGTTGTGGGTTTTATAAAACTGTTGGAAACTTGCGTTTCAGTTGTGTATTTGATTTATAATTTATAGCAGAATTCCCTTGTTGTCTTCTGTATCCTGGGAAAACAGATCATTTTATATTCTTACTTTCAGCCGCTGATGCACAAAGATCCCATAATCATCTCAACGGTGAATCCTGCAAAGCAGCAGCTTAAAGGGCAGCACCAGTTACCTTCCCTGAGCCGCAGAGACATATTGTAGAATAGGTCTCAGAAATTCCTCTATTTTATCCCGCATGTTCCTCCCAAAATACCACAGGATAGGAGTATAGATTTTATAATCTAGGAAGAGAATGTTCCCCCTTGTTATGAGCTTGTAAAAGAAGTAAAGAAAGAAAAGTGAGTGACAAATGAGACACAGAGAACTTTTTTGTGTGAAAAAAATATAACTCCTATAATACTGCTCCTATATACAAGAATATAACTACTATAATACTGCTCCTATATACATGAATATAACTACTATAATACTGCTCCTATATACAAGAATATAACTACTATAATACTGCCTCCTATATACAAGAATATAACTACTATAATACTGCTCCTATATACAAGAATATAACTACTATAATACTGCTCCTATATACAAGAATATAACTACTATAATACTGCCTCCTATATACAAGAATATAACTAATATAATACTGCTCCTATATACAAGAATATAACTACTATAATACTGCCCCCTATATACAAGAATATAGCTACTATAATACTGCCCCTATATACAAGAATATAACTACTATAATACTGTCTCCTATATACAAGAATATAACTACTATAATACTGCTCCTATATACAAGAATATAACTACTATAATACTTCTCCTATATACAAGAATATAACTACTATAATACTGCTCTTATATACAAGAATATAACTACTATAATACTGCCCCTATATACAAGAATATAACTACTATAATACTGCCTCCTATATACAAGAATATAACTACTATAATACTGCCCCTATATACAAGAATATAACTACTATAATACTGCTCCTATATACAAGAATATAACTACTATAATACTGCTCCTATATACAAGAATATAACTACTATAATACTGCTCCTATATACAAGAATATAACTAATATAATACTGCTCCTATATACAAGAATATAACTACTATAATACTGCCTCCTATATACAAGAATATAACTACTATAATACTGCCCCTATATACAACAATATAACTACTATAATACTGCTCCTATATACAAGAATATAACTACTATAATACTGCTCCTATATACAAGAATATAACTACTATAATACTGCTCCTATATACAAGAATATAACTACTATAATACTGCTCTTATATACAAGAATATAACTACTATAATACTGCTCCTATATACAAGAATATAACTACTATAGTACTGCCCCTATATACAAGAATATAACTACTATAATACTGCCCCTATATACAAGAATATAACTACTATAATACTGCTCCTATATACAAGAATATAACTACTATAATACTGCTCCTATATACAAGAATATAACTACTATAATACTGCTCCTATATACAAGAATATAACTACTATAATACTGCCCCTATATACAAGAATATAACTACTATAATACTGCCTCCTATATACAAGAATATAACTAATATAATACTGCTCCTATATACAAGAATATAACTACTATAATACTGCCCCCTATATACAAGAATATAGCTACTATAATACTGCCCCTATATACAAGAATATAACTACTATAATACTGTCTCCTATATACAAGAATATAACTACTATAATACTGCTCCTATATACAAGAATATAACTACTATAATACTGCTCCTATATACAAGAATATAACTACTATAATACTTCTCCTATATACAAGAATATAACTACTATAATACTGCTCTTATATACAAGAATATAACTACTATAATACTGCCCCTATATACAAGAATATAACTACTATAATACTGCCTCCTATATACAAGAATATAACTACTATAATACTGCCCCTATATACAAGAATATAACTACTATAATACTGCTCCTATATACAAGAATATAACTACTATAATACTGCTCCTATATACAAGAATATAACTACTATAATACTGCTCCTATATACAAGAATATAACTAATATAATACTGCTCCTATATACAACAATATAACTACTATAATACTGCCCCTATATACAACAATATAACTACTATAATACTGCTCCTATATACAAGAATATAACTACTATAATACTGCTCCTACATACAAGAATATAACTACTATAATACTGCTCCTATATACAAGAATATAACTACTATAATACTGCTCTTATATACAAGAATATAACTACTATAATACTGCTCCTATATATACAAGAATATAACTACTATAATACTGCTCCTATATACAAGAATATAACTACTATAATACTGCTCCTATATACAAGAATATAACTACTATAATACTGCTCCTATATACAAGAATATAACTACTATAATACTGCTCCCTATATACAAGAATATAACTACTATAATACTGCTCCTATATACAAGAATATAACTACTATAATACTGCCTCCTATATACAAGAATATAACTACTATAATACTGCCCCTATATACAAGAATATAACTACTATAATACTGCTCCTATATACAAGAATATAACTACTATAATACTGCTCCTATATACAAGAATATAACTACTATAATACTGCTCCTATATACAAGAATATAACTAATATAATACTGCTCCTATATACAAGAATATAACTACTATAATACTGCCCCTATATACAACAATATAACTACTATAATACTGCTCCTATATACAAGAATATAACTACTATAATACTGCTCCTACATACAAGAATATAACTACTATAATACTGCTCCTATATACAAGAATATAACTACTATAATACTGCTCTTATATACAAGAATATAACTACTATAATACTGCTCTTATATATACAAGAATATAACTACTATAATACTGCTCCTATATACAAGAATATAACTACTATAATACTGCTCCTATATACAAGAATATAACTACTATAATACTGCTCCTATATACAAGAATATAACTACTATAATACTGCTCCCTATATACAAGAATATAACTACTATAATACTGCTCCTATATACAAGAATATAACTACTATAATACTGCTCCTATATACAAGAATATAACTACTATAATACTGCCCCTATATACAAGAATATAACTACTATAATACTGCTCCTATATACAAGAATATAACTACTATAATACTGCTCCTATATACAAGAATATACCTACTATAATACTGCTCCTATATACAAGAATATAATACTGCCTCTATATACAAGAATATAACTACTATAATACTGCTCCTATATACAAGAATATAACTACTATAATACTGCCTCCTATATACAAGAATATATATACTATAATACTGTCTCCTATATACAGGAATATAACTCCTATAATACTGCTCCTATATACAAGAATATAACTACTATAATACTGCACCTATATACAAGAATATAACTACTATAATACTGCCTCCTATATACAAGAATATAACTACTATAATACTGCTCCTATATACAAGAATATAACTACTATAATACTGCTCCTATATACAAGAATATAACTACTATAATACTGCCTCTATATACAAGAATATAACTACTATAATACTGCCCCTATATACAAGAATATAACTACTATAATACTGCTCCTATATACAAGAATATATCTACTATAATACTGCTCCTATATACAAGAATATAACTACTATAATACTGCTCCTATATGTCAGCCTTTCTGCCCCCTATTTTCTCTTCTCTTCAGTCTGCACTGCAGTGTGCCGCAGGCCCCACCTGGCAGAGGATGGGTTAATAGCAGCATCTTCTGTGCTTCGGAGCTCGGTTGCCATGGGGACTCACAGACGAGTTTTGGGGTCTTTGCAGAAGATTTGCAATTTGTCACTATTTAAATAGAAACAAACAAAAAAAAAAAAAACAAAAACATAAAAGCAGAATGTATCTCTGTGGTCTTTACATACACATATACATGATCTCCTAACCTCCAGGACATGAAGCTGTATGTAGCCTGTCTGCAGTTGTGGGACTACAAGTCTCAGCATGGACTTACAGCTTGGAGATTCCTATTACATGATGCATTCCATCATGTAATTTAGTGTTTCCCAACAGGGTGCCTCCAGCTGTTGCAAAACTACAACTCCCAGCATGCCCGGACAGCCTTCAGAACTTAGGAGAGGGGAAAAACCTCAGTGGAGGAAACCTCTAGGGCAGTGGTCTTCAACCTGCGGACCTCTAGATGTTGCAAAACTACAACTCCCAGCATGCCCGGACAGCCGTTGGCTGTCCGGGCATGCTGGGAGTTGTAGTTTTGCAACATCTGGAGGCCCGCAGGTTGAAGACCACTGCTCTAGGAGAACCATGTCTGGAGGATTGTCCTTCCTTGTTGATGGTTCCCCGGCAGCGCACACTATGAAGTGTTTGTTAATAATGCGCACATCAGGCCTGACCCGTGAGCCTGCGCTCCTCTCTCCTCCTGTTTCTATAGAGATTGGTTAATGTGAAGTTCCAGGACTCTGATCGCCGGCTCTGAAATATTTCTTCCTGGCGCAGAAAGAGCAAACACCATGTGACACCGGATTTAATCACCGTCTTCTGCTGAAGAAACAGCAGCCGGGAGGTCATCAGCATTGATCTCAATAGATGGCGGCGTAGAAGCGATGTCTCTATAGCATGTGAGGCCCCGATGTACTAAGCAGCGCTAGATAGACGGAAAGATAGATAGATGGATAGATAGATGGATAGATATGAGATAGATAGATAGATATGAGATAGATATGAGATAGATAGATATGAGATAGATAGATATGAGATAGATAGATATGAGATAGATAGATATGAGATAGATAGATATGAGATAGATATGAGATAGATAGATAGATAGATAGATATGAGATAGATAGATAGATAGATAGATAGATATGAGATAGATAGATATGAGATGGATAGATATGAGAGAGATAGATATGAGATAGATGTGAGATAGATAGATAGATAGATATGAGATAGATAGATAGATAGATAGATAGATATGAGATAGATAGATATGAGATGGATAGATATGAGATAGATAGATATGAGATAGATAGAGAGATAGATAGATATGAGATAGATAGATATGAGATAGATAGATATGAAATAGATAGATAGATATGAGATAGATATGAGATAGATAGATATGAAATAGATGATAGATATGAGATAGATAGATGAGATAGATAGATAGATAGATAGATATGAAATAGATGATAGATATGAGATAGATAGATGAGATAGATAGATAGATATGAGATAGATATAGATATGAAATAGATGATAGATATGAGATAGATAGATGAGATAGATAGATAGATAGATATGAAATAGATGATAGATATGAGATAGATAGATATGAGATAGATAGATATGAGATAGATAGATATGAGATAGATAGATATGAGATAGATATGAGATAGATAGGTATGAGATAGATAGATATGAGATAGATATGAGACAGATAGATAGATAGATATGAGATAGATAGATAGATATGAGATAGATATGAGATAGATATGAGATAGATATGAGATAGATATGAGATAGATAGATATGAGATAGATATGAGACAGATAGATATGAGATAGATAGATAGATAGATAGATAGATATGAGATAGATGGATAGATATGAGATAGATAGATATGAGATGGATAGATAGATATGAGATGGATAGATATGAGATAGATAGATATGAGATAGATAGATATGAGATAGATATGAGATAGATAGATAGATATGAGATAGATAGATATGAGATAGATAGATATGAGATGGATCGATAGATAGATATGAGATGGATAGATAGATAGATAGATAGATAGATAGATAGATAGATATGAGATAGATAGATATGAGATAGATAGATATGAGATAGATAGATATGAAATAGATAGATAGATATGAGATAGATATGAGATAGATAGATATGAAATAGATGATAGATATGAGATAGATAGATGAGATAGATAGATAGATAGATATGAAATAGATGATAGATATGAGATAGATAGATAGATATGAGATAGATAGATGAGATAGATAGATAGATATGAGTTGGATATAGATATGAAATAGATGATAGTTATGAGATAGATAGATAGATAGATAAATAGATATAGGAGATAGATATATATATAGAAGTTAACTACAGATAGCTATGAGATAGACAGACAGATAAACATAGATACAACTTATATAGGTTTTAACTTGTTTTACTTCTGTCACCAAACTAAACTTGTAATATATTGTTCCTTATGTAATTAAAAGACACTTTGCTATCTACTTGCTTTTAAAATTTTCAACCTTTATATGTTTTTAAAGTGATTGAAAAAAAAGACCACTAGGTGGCTCTGTTCTGTTTCCTGCCACAATTCAAACAGTTTGGTCTCCTCCCGGCCTGGCAGGAGACCAAACTCAGGAAGTGCGTGTGGGGCATTGTGAGGCACAGCTCTCGCAGGCTTCAGTGACATCGCGCCTGCTGGGGAACGCCCACTTTCTCCTGCCGGGAGCTCACACAATGTGAGCAAGGGGAAAGGTATGATACACAGCTTTTTAAAGCTCAGAAGAAAATTTAAAGAGCAGGATGGATGTTAGGAGTAGTTAGGGAATATAATCTGAGCTGCTGGGACCGTTTTCTTTTTTTTTTGTAGATGCCGCAATTGACTTTGATCGCGGTGTCTAAGGGACAGTTCCTGAGCCCGCGTCATAGAAGGTGAGCAGGACAAGGGCGTACAGGTACGCCCTTCATCCTTAAGGTGTTAAAGGGGTACTCTTTTGGAATTTTTTATTTATTTTTTTCAAATCAACTGGTGCCAGAAAGTTTAACAGATTTGTACTTCTAAAATCTTCCAGTACTTATCAGCTGCTGTATGCTGCAGAGGAAGTTGAGAAATTATTTTCTGTCTGACCACAGTGCTCTCTGCTGACACCTCTGTCTGTATCAGGAACTGTCCAGGGCATGAGAGGTTTGCTGTTGAGATTTGTTCCTACTCTGGACAGTTCTTGACATGGACAGAGGTGTCAGCAGAGAGCACTGTGATCAGACAGAACAACTTAAAGGGGTACTCCACTGGAAAAAAAATAATTTTTAAATCAACTGGTGCCAGAAAGTTGAACAGATTTGTTAATTACTTCTATCTAAAAACTATTCTGAACCCTTCCAGTACTTATCAGCTGCGGTTTACTACAGAGGAAGTTCTTTTCTTTTTGAATTACCTGTCTGTCTGACCAAAGTGCTCTCTGCTGACACCTCTGTCCATTTTAGGAATTGTTCAGAGTACAAGCAAATCCACATAGCAAATCTATCCTTCTCCAGACAGTTCCTAAAATGGACAGAGGTGTCAGCAGAGAGCACTGTGGTCAGGCAAAAAAGGACATTCAAAAAGAAAAAAAATTCCTGTAGTATACAACAGCTGATAAGTACTGGAAGGGTTAAGATTTTTAATAGAAGTAATTTACACATCTGTATAACTTTCTGGAGCCACCGGAGTACCCCTTTAAGTTACATTGTATTTATTCGTATCTTAAGAAAATCAAACCAGGTTTTCTTACTGGCGCCCAGCTCTGGAGGATGAGAGCGGCACGTTCCTGTCTGCTCAGTGGCGTCTTCAGACTTCTCTGTGTCAGCGCCCCCCTGCTGGCCGCCCCTGTTTTAATGGCTCGTGGCCGCGTCCGTGCCGCCAGCGTGTAAATCATCTTTCCACAGTGACGGGAGACAAGACGCGTGTTGCAGTTCAGCTGACCTTCATGTGTTCACGTCGCTGCGGGCACAGGGGCACACAGTCAGTATCACTGACTCCGCGAGACTATAGTAGACCGGCCTCGGACATTAGATAGCACAATGATATCATTCCGAGCCACAGAGGGGATCTGGGCACCGCAGATATATAAGGTACGATGCACTACATCTCCCACAATGCACCACAGCAGAGCATGCTCTGTAGTACACACAATAACCAGCTGGGGGTGGCAGTAGAATGTCATCTCCTGCATCCTGTGAGGAGAACAGGAATTCAGCTGAATTTGGAATGCAGCTCCGAGACTTAAAGGGGTTATCCAGGAAAAAACTTTTATATATATATATCAACTGGCTCCAGAAAGTTAAACAGATTTGTAAATTACTTCTATTAAAAAATCTTAATCCTTTCAGTACTTATGAGCTTCTGAAGTTAAGGTTGTTCTTTTCTGTCTAAGCCCTCTCTGATGACACGTGTCTCGGGAAACGCCCAGTTTAGAAGCAAATCCCCATAGCAAACCTCTTCTAAACTGGGCGGTTACCAAGACAGGTGTCATCAGAGAGCACTTAGACAGTAAAGAACAACTTTAACTTCAGAAGCTCATAAGTACTGAAAGGATTAAGATTTTTTAATAGAAGTAATTTACAAATCTGTTTAACTTACTGGAGCCAGTTGATCTATAAAAAAAAAAATTTTCCTGGATAACCCCTTTAAAGGGGTACTCCGGTGAAAAACTTTTTTTTTTAAATCAACTGGTGGCAGAAAGTTAAACAGATTTCTAAATGACTTCTATTAAAAAATCTTAATCCTTCCTCTAGTTATTAGCTGCTGAATACTACAGAGGAAATTATTTTCCATTTGAAACAAAGAGCTGTCTGCTGACATCATGAGCACAGTGCTCTCTGCTGACATCATGACCACAGTGCTCTCTGCTGACATCATGACCACAGTGCTCTCTGCTGACATCATGACCACAGTGCTCTCTGCTGACATCTCTGTCCATTTTAGGAACTGTCCAGAGTAAAAGGAAATCCCCCATAGCAAACATATATGCTGTTCTGGACAGTTCCTAAAATGGACAGAGATGTCAGCAGACAGCTCTGTGTTTCAAAAAGAAAAGAATTTCCGCTGTCATATTCAGCAGCTAATAAGTACAGGAAGGATTAAGATTTTTTTTAATGGAAGTAATTTACAAATATGTTTAACTTTCTGGCACCAGTTGATTTAAAGAAAAAAAAAAAAAAGAAAAAAAAGGTTTTCACCGGAGTACCCCTTTAAATTCAGTGCTATTATATGTAGATTTTAAACTGATTACTATACAAATGTAAAGGAGGACTCCACCCCTCTGTCATATCAGTAATAATGGGAGAGCGTTTCAATCTATGTAGTGCCTCGTACATCCTCATTCCCATTTGATCTTCCTATATCAGTGTTTACCAACCAGGGTGCCCCCAGCTTTTGCAAAACTACAACCCGTTGGCTGTCCGGGCATGCTGGGAGTTGTAGTTTTGCAACAGCTGGAGGCACCCGGGTTGAGAAACACTGCTCTAAGCCCATCGGAAGGACAATCCTCCAGCCATGGTTTCCCTACAGGTTTCCTCCACTTGGGTTTTTCCCCTCTCCTAAGTGCTGGAGACTGTCCGGGCATGCTGGGAGTTGTAGTTTTGCAACAGCTGGAGGCACCCAGGTTGAGAAACACTGCTCTAAGCCCATGGGAAGGACAATTCTTTAGCCATGTTTTCCCTACAGGTTTCCTCCACGTGGGTTTTTCCCCTCTCCTAAGTGCTGGAGACTGTCCGGGCATGTTGGGAGTTGTAGTTTTGCAACAGCTGGAGGCACCCAGGTTGAGAAACACTGCTCTAACCCTAAGGGAAGGACAATTCTTTGGCCATGTTTTGCCTAAAGGTTTCCTCCACTTGGGTTTTTCCCCTCTCCTAAGTGCTGGGGGGCTGTCCGGGCATGCTGGGAGTTGTAGTTTTGCAACAGCTGGAGGCACCCAGGTTGAAAAACACTACTCTAACCTTAAGGGAAGGACAATTCTTTGGCCATGTTTTCCCTACAGGTTTCCTCCACTTGGGTTTTTCCCCTCTCCTAAGTGCTGGGGGGCTGTCTGGGCATGCTGGGAGTTTTGCAACAGCTGGGGGCACCCAGGTTGAGAAACACTGCTCTAAGCCTCTGGAGGCTGACCGGGCATGCTGGGGAAGTTGGGAACCACTTCTCTAGATCATGGAGATTCTTGTTCTGCTGCTAGTAAATCTTCTTCCTGATGTTATAGCGAGGGCGCTGGGAAGGTGGGCGATCAAGCCGATTCTCCTATGTCTGCAGACAGTATAAAGGTCGCCTCTCATATATACAGGAGCCTGTGATATTAATGCTCCTCTTATTCCATCCCTATGTTTTATGCTAATAGCTGACATTTACACTCACATCGCTCTGCCGGGGTCCCTGCTGCTAGACATTCAGTGATGGTATCTCCTTGTATTACCTATTGTTCTTAAAGAGACAGCGCACACCTATGACAGGCCTTATTGAAGTAACATAGGGCAGTCAGAAGTAGGGAGATTAAATTACCCTTTAGATTTGGTGGGAAATCACGGCTCACTTCAATAGTCACATGGGTTTTGGTAAGAAAATCTGATGCCCCTGGTTTTTGTTCCATGACAGCTCTCCCTGTCAGCTGCACTTCTATGTTTTTAGGCCCATGCTCATTTCCCAGTGTCCACATTGGGTCCCCTTCAGATGCTGGCACCTTCTGATGACATTGGTCTTGGTGGTCTATTCAGAAGGCAGCTTGCTTTTAGTTGTAGCACCTGCTGTATTCATTCTCTGTCTGCTCCTTGCTCTGCACAAGGCAGCATGCTGTAACCACGCCTCATTCTTCCCTAAAGTTTCCAATATATATGAGGGAAATGATGATGTAGCTGTAGGGGCTGGTCAGAGGTAATGACATCACTCAGGGGGTGGGGCTAGAACTCAAAGACACAATCAAGCCATACCTTCTGAGACAGCAGAGGATGATGTGTTATCTCAGGAGAGAAAGAGGAGCTGCTGAGACAACATCACACTGACAATGAGAGGACTACACAACTTTTTGTCAGGAGAGAGGAGATACAGAGGAGCCAGGGAGCTGCTGAGACAACACCACACGGACAATAAGAGGACTACACAACTTCCTGTCAGGAGTGAATCACACCAAAGCATGGTGGAGCCAGTAAAATGTGAAATAACCCTATATTGATAAGTGTTTCTTGGGCTGATTAGTTTTATTAAAATACAATTTTCTGAAACCAGAATACTCCTTTAAATCCTTAGGATTCCAGTCCCTGATTCTGCACCTTGGTCTAGACTGCACCTAGCAGTTTGCAGCTTAGAGAGTTCACATAAATTCCTAGTCACCACTAAGTAGTTCTGCTGCCGCGTCTTAAGAGATGTTCTATATCTTATGTTTCACAGTTCACAATACAAGACCATAAACCACCAAGAAGCAACATGAAGCCTGAGAGCGAATGTAAATCTAGTAGAGAAGCAAGCGCAGCTCTGGATGTAACTGGAGTATAAGATATGGCAATACCTTGATAACTGTGGAAGGCAAAAGGGCATTCAGACATCATAGTGGTCTCCTGATTATAAGAAATACCACAATCCACCTCCAAAGATGGAACTTCAGGCGCTGAGGGACCAGATAGTAGTAAAGGCAAATAGCTTTATTCCCAGCATGCAACGCGTTTCGCGCATCTGCGCTTCATCAGGCATCTTATGCCTGATGAAGCGCAGATGCACGAAACGCGTTGCATGCTGGGAATAAAGCTATTTGCCTTTACTACTATCTGGTCCCTCAGCGCCTGAAGTTCCATCTTTGGAGGTGAATTGTGGTATTTCTGATACTTGTGGAATGGCAGCAGTGGGCTATTGATACATACCCTACATAACCATACGTTGCACAACATTTTATGGTAAGCGCTCATTTACATTTGGCGTTTGTCATTATTGCCAATATTACACTATGGAGTGCTCCTTCTCTCCCTATTCCTGATTATAAGGGCAGTTCCCAGTCCTGAGGACCATAGTCCATTGAGATGGATAATCACCAGTAGTGTATGTTTCAATGCTGAAGGACCAGTTCATATTTTCCTTTCACTTTTGACCCTCACTATCTCCGAGGGTGGGGTCCGAAGCGTGCCGATGGCGGGTGAGTAGCTGGTCCCTGTACAAGAAATCACAGGGACCCCAGCAGTCTTATCTCCTGCGATCAGAAACTTATTACCGAATCTGTACCGTTTTATTTCCCTGGAGTACCCCTTTAAGGTGGAGAAACCTATTTAACGCTTTCTGAGCCACCATCCGTTCATTGAGTGTAGGCCGCTGACCCTTCTTCCGCTATCATTGCTGGTTTCTTGTCATTGTGTTTTCTCAGCAAGTCTTCGGATTTGACCTTCAGATTTCCGACAAGGTCACCTGTTCCTTGACAAGCGCAAGCTGCAAATTACCCCCTGTGCGTGTGACAGCGGATGTTCTTAGTAAACGCGCACAATTTATCGGCCCGTCTGTGCATTAACAGTCACCAAGGCTGACGGCCGGACGAGTCTCCCAGCTCCGCGCGTATGGAGGGTGATGGGGTAATTGTGCGTGAAATATGTCTGCATTCATTTTTGGGTGAATAAAGCACAAAATGAGTGTTTAGCCGTTAACCTCTGTGATGCTGGAGGGACGCTCACATGACGGATGGGACAGGAATGTCTAGTGGCTCTGAGCTACGGCTGACTCTTTTAATTGTGATTCGCAGATTAGGAATCACTCAGGGGGTTTTTAGACAATTACGACGCGTCGCAGCTCGCTGCCGGTTACAGGGCGCACATTAAAGTCGACTTGTTTCTAAATGAAGACTTATGTGCTGGAAAGCAACAGAGCGCGTGCTGGAACCATGTCCACTTGTTACTGGGATGTAATAAGACAACATGAAAGAGGCGCAGATAGCAACATGGCCGGTCACGCTATGAATATATAGGTTTACAGTGTTGTCCATGTTAACATTTCCCCAAACCTCAGATAAAAGTATTAGACTGTATAAGGAGAACCATCGTTATTGGAATAAAGCAACTTAAAGGGGTATTCCAGTTTTTTTTGACTATGCTACATGGGCTGAGAAGTTAGTGTAGTTGATAATATAGTGTCTGTACCGGTGTGTGACGGTAGTCTTGCAATTCTTCTGTGTTTTTCTCCCCAGTATTTTTAACAACATACAAATTACTCAGGTCTCCCAGGTTGCTGTGCGGCCAAGACATGACATCACTAGTCAGGTGTGTAAAGGGAGCCTATCCTGCTTCAATGGGTGGAACGACCGCTGGGTGGGAGAGAGATCATTCTTCAACTAATAGTATTTTTGCTACAGCTAGAGGCACCCTGGTTAGAAAACATTGGTCTATTGAATGGAATGCAGCTCATTTGTGTTTCAATGGGTGGGGTGGCTGATGTGTGTGAGGGAGGAAAGTGACCTCACACTTACAAACAAGAAATCATGGGATTTGTAGTTTGAGAGAACGAACTCCAACAGAAAATACCCAGTTCACAAAAAGATAGCCACAGCGTTTTGGTAATCTGACAATATAGCCATTTAGCCCCAAGACAAGCACAGATTCTTCCTAAGCATGTCCATTACTGTCTGGCAGGTCCGTACTAAAATCACCTTATGGTGGAGAACCCCTTTAAAGAAGTACACCAGAATGATTTTCTTCCTTATATAGGTTTTCTCATGTTAAATAGTTCCAGAAAATAGATTGTATAAGATCTGATTGCCATTAGATGGATGTGGAAGGCTTTTCCCTCTAGCCCTCACACGCAAATGTGGAATTTGCGGCAAAGAATTCTCGATTTTCCCGAATAATCTCAGATTGATAGCTGTCAGCCGAGAGTCAAGCAGGGAAAGATGTTGTGACCCTCTACTCAGACCTTTGGGTAGCTAACTTTTTAAAGATTTAAAACAGGCAGAATGTTCTTTACAATCCATCAGTTTCCTCCTGACACACCACGTTTCATTCAATTCAACCTATATACCTCCAAACTAAGGGTACTGCCATGGGGACCCATTTTGTCCCAAGTTGGTGTAGATTTCGGGACCCATTTTGTCCCAAGTTGGTGTTGATTTCGGGACCCATTTTGTCCCGAGCTGGTGTAGATTTCGGGATGTATTTGTAGAGAATTTTGGAGCGCAGTTAGTAAGGATTTTGGTGCAGTTTTAAATTCCAGATTTGGTGGTGATTTTTTTTGTGCAGCTTATGCAGATTTGGAAAGGATTTGGGTTTACAGATGGTTTGAATTTGCTGCATCGGATCTTCCTGCAGATTATGCAAAAATAAACAGAAAATATAACATGTTTTTAAAATTCAAAGTTGCAGATTTAGCAGATCAACAATATTGCAATTTATCAAGGATTTTTTACTTTCTTATTTCTGCTTGTATACTCCACTATAGATGAGAATCTGCAATATGTCTGCTGTGTGATATTTTACAGGACCACACTGGTTACTTTCTGACCACATATGATACTCAAACAATTGCTGAAAGACACAAGGAGCCCACATACACCCTTGACCTCTCCCCCTTGACACATGGAATCCACCTCAAATTACTCATATGTGCACAAGTCCGTATTATAAAACCAAAATAAATGTGCGAATCAGATATAATGTTCTTTTTACATGTGATTAAAAAACGTCATACATCGGCTGAATATAATAATTCACATCCAGTGGAGAAGGGGGTCACATTATTACAGGAATTGTCAATGCACAATTATAGTTAGGCTTAAAGATCAGCTCATTCTATCCAATAGTGACGTTGTCCCTACATTATATACATGTAGCTTCAGAGAACACTGGTGTTAAGGCGCACTTTACAATAAATAAATTTGCCCTCCCTAGACATGTTTCACGCCACCAGCAGTGTCATCAGGAACTAAGGCTAATGGCAGCAAACAGGTATGGTTGGCCTTATATGCTTTATTGTGATGATGTAACCAGGGTCAGACTGTCTTAGAATCCTGGGGAACAACATTACCTTCTCCTTCTACGCCTCCTCTTTTACTCTTAGAGACCTCCGTATCCTTGACCCACCTTCCCTACACTGTAACAAAACATCAGCTGTGAGAAGTATAAATTTAGGATTAGTCTTCAGGCTCCAGAGTCTTCAGGCTCCATCAACAAGCAGAGATTTTGAAAATGTGGAGGAATTGAAACAAGATGTTTATGATAGAGGTGCAGAAGATTTCATTATACGAGGATGAAGCCTCATTTACAGGACTGGACCCCGACTGGATAAACACTCAGATAAATGTCCTGAACAGATTGGAAATGGAGGACGTGGAGATCATTAGTCTATGGCCGGAATTTGTGTTACATCTGCGGCTGGAATCAAATCTGTCCAGAAAATAAGAGAAAAAAATCACCAGGAGCGAAAGACAATAAAGTGCAGAGCGGACATTACTGCCGAAGGGGAGGCCTCATCCAACACATGCCACCGCTGATCAGCCTGACGGAGAGGAGCCCTGACAGGAGGAATTATCTGCGGAATGGGCAAGAGGACAAGGAATCAGGATCTGGTTAACACCTGGAGAGATTAAAGAACGTCCTACAGAAGAGAAGGCACTGACATCACCGCAAATATCATATATACAGGCAGGGCCGGACTGGGGATGAAAACCAGACCTGGAAATAATAGCCTACCACCCCCACAGCATTGCGTCCGCCACCCACAACCATGCCCAGATTTACCCCTTTACAGTACACTATGGGGGACATGGATCATTATTTGTGTATGGTAGAAGCAGTTTACCCCTTTACAGTACACTATGGGGGACATGGATCATTATTTGTGTATGGTAGAAGCAGTTTACCCCTTTACAGTACATTATGGGGGACATGGATCATTATTTGTGTATGGTAGAAGCAGTTTACCCCTTTACAGTACACTATGGGGGACATGGATCATTATTTGTGTATGGTAGAAGCAGTTTACCCCTTTACAGTACACTATGGGGGACATGTATCATTATTTGTGTATGGTAGAAGTAGTTTACCCCTTTACAGTACATTATGGGGGACATGGATCATTATTTGTGTATGGTAGAAGTAGTTTACCCCTTTACAGTACACTATGGGGGACATGTATCATTATTTGTGTATGGTAGAAGTAGTTTACCCCTTTACAGTACATTATGGGGGACATGTATCATTATTTGTGTATGGTAGAAGCAGTTTACCCCTTTACAGTACATTATGGGGGACATGGATCATTATTTGTGTATGGTAGAAGCAGTTTACCCCTTTACAGTACATTATGGGGGACATATATCATTATTTGTGTATGGTAGAAGCAGTTTACCCCTTTACAGTACACTATGGGGGACATGTATCATTATTTGTGTATGGTAGAAGCAGTTTACCCCTTTACAGTACACTATGGGGGACATGGATCATTATTTGTGTATGGTAGAAGCAGTTTACCCCTTTACAGTACACTATGGGGGACATGGATCATTATTTGTGTATGGTAGAAGCAGTTTACCCCTTTACAGTACACTATGGGGACATGTGTCATTATTTGTGTATGGTAGAAGTAGTTTACCCCTTTACAGTACACTATGGGGGACATGGATCATTATTTGTGTATGGTAGAAGTAGTTTACCCCTTTACAGTACACTATGGGGACATGTACCATTATTTGTGTATGGTAGAAGCAGTTTACCCCTTTACAGTACACTATGGGGGACATGTATCATTATGTGTGTATGGTAGAAGCAGTTTACCCCTTTACAGTACACTATGGGGGACATGTATCATTATTTGTGTATGGTAGAAGTAGTTTACCCCTTTACAGTACACTATGGGGGACATGTATCATTATTTGTGTATGGTAGAAGCAGTTTACCCCTTTACAGTACACTATGGGGGACATGTATCATTATTTGTGTATGGTAGAAGCAGTTTACCCCTTTACAGTACACTATGGGGGACATGTATCATTATTTGTGTATGGTAGAAGTAGTTTACCCCTTTACAGTACATTATGGGGGACATGGATCATTATTTGTGTATGGTAGAAGTAGTTTACCCCTTTACAGTACACTATGGGGGACATGTATCATTATGTGTGTATGGTAGAAGCAGTTTACCCCTTTACAGTACACTATGGGGGACATGTATCATTATTTGTGTATGGTAGAAGCAGTTTACCCCTTTACAGTACACTATGGGGGACATGGATCATTATTTGTGTATGGTAGAAGCAGTTTACCCCTTTACAGTACACTATGGGAGACATGGATCATTATTTGTGTATGGTAGAAGTAGTTTACCCCTTTACAGTACACTATGGGGGACATGGATCATTATTTGTGTATGGTAGAAGCAGTTTACCCCTTTTGCCGAATTCTAAATTATGCGCAGATGCGCTAAATTTATCAATCAAGCACAATGATTTTCATAAATTGCGGGGAAATATAGTCATCTCCTTATAACTCCTCCACTCTGAAAAATGAAATCGATGATTTAGAGCAGTGGTCTCCAACCTGCGGACCTCCAGATGTTGCAAAACTACAACTCCCAGCATGCCCGGACAGCCGTTGGCTGTCCGGGCATGCTGGGAGTTGTAGTTTTGCAACATCTGGAGGTCCGCAGGTTGGAGACCACTGATTTAGAGCATCTTGCTACGTGCAGTCTAAGATGGCTTATATTTGCGTTAAAAATATGGTCATTGCGCAAGATTTCTGCGGGTAAATGAAATGTATGCAGTTAATAAATTCGTGCGAACTAAATACGTCACTCCAAGGTTACACAGAAACATACACATCTGGAGGAAATGTTCCACCAGAATGTATGAAAGAAAACAGCTTGCGCAAAATTTTGCGCAAAAATGTAAAGTTTTACTATACTGGATCAATTTTACATATATATATATATATATATATTGAGGCAGGATTGAGGGCAATGAAAGGGTGCTTTTCCCAGTCCTTTATCCTAGGTGAGCTAGCAGAGACGCTCATCAGGTGCCTGATCAATCAGGCCAGAAAAAGTGTCTGTATATAAGGAAAGGAAATAGAATAGTCTGGACTCCCCAGAAGACAGAAAGGTGGCTGTCAGGGAGAGGCAAGGGGTCCTTGCGAGGAGCACACAGCCAGGCGCTGTGAGTGACCCACAACAGTGAAGTGGACAGACAAGGGGTTTTAGTACACACGGCAAGAGGCTGCAAACGATGTGTGAACAGTGAGTCAAGGTTGCAGGAAACCTGTGTGTTGAGCTGGTGGAGACCAGCATGAATAAAAAGGGTGACAAATGTGTAGTCAGTGGCTAGATGGCCTAGGATTTTGTTTGTTCCTGTGTTATGTTTTTGTTAATCCTGCAACCTATCTAATAAAGCTGGCGAGGAGCCAGACTTGCATAAAGAACTGCTGTTTGCTGGCTGAATGAAGTAGAAATGTGTCCTCTGGCTGTGTCAAGGACGATCCCAGAGCTTACCCAAGAGTGAAATCCCTACAAAATAAATATATATATATATATATATATATATATATATATATATATATATTTGTCAATTTTCCATACATTATAATACTGAACGTCTAAATCAGACATACATTTACCAAGTAACAATAGCATAAGAAGGAAAGGAAATATAACCATCACGCTGTAACTGACCAAATCCTGTATACTGAGATCAAATTACCAGTATACAAGGAGGAATATTATCACCATACATAGTACCATCATACTGTTACTGACCAAATCCCGTATACTGAGACCAATATTACCAATTATATCAGTATTCAAGGAGGAATATTATCACCATACATATCAACGTCATACTGTTACTGACCAAATCCTGTATACTGAGATCAAATTACCAGTATACAAGGAGGAATATTATCACCATACATAGTACCATCATACTGTTACTGACCAAATCCCGTATACTGAGACCAATATTACCAATTATATCAGTATTCAAGGAGGAATATTATCACCATACATATCAACGTCATACTGTTACTGACCAAATCCTGTATACTGAGACCAAATTACCAATAATACCACTATACAAGGAGGAATATTATCATCATACATATTGCCATCATACTGTTACTGACCAAATCCTGTATACCAAGACCAATATTACCAGTATACAAGGAGAAAATATTACCCCCATATAGTGACTATACAGTGATAGATATCAGCTCTACACAGTCTCTGCAGACCATATAGGATTATATACACTTACACCTGGTGACATCTTATCGGAGTTGTTCACTTTCCTTTTTCTTTTCCATCCGGCCCAGACCGTCATAATGATTTATTCCAGCCACAACTCTTCTCCACAGAACCTACCAGAAAACCATTTTAGGTAGGTCTCTGTGTAGCTTCCCCCTGTAGATAGTTACTCTTTGTAGTAGTAGAGGCCCTCTTTAGGTAGTATCAGTATCAGTTCCCTTTAGGTAATAATAACAGCAGCCCCCTTTAGGTAGAAGTAATAGCAAAAGCCCCCTTTAGGTAAAAACAACAGCAGCCCCCTTCAGGTAGTAACAGCAGCAGTCCCCTTAAGGTAGTAGTAATAGCAGAAACCCCCTTTAGGTAGTTACAGCAGCAGTCCTCTTGAAGGGGTTATTCACCATAAGTTGATTTTAGTACGTACATGGCAGACAGTAATGGACATGCTTAGGAAGGATCTGCGCTTGTCTTGAGGCTAAATGGCTATGTTGTGAGATTACCATAATAATGTGGCTACCTTTTTGTGAACTGGTATTTCCTGTTTGAGTTTTCTTCTTTTGCCTACAAATCCCAGAATTCCATTTTCCTCCCTCCCACACATCAGCCACCCCACCCATTGAAACAGAAATGAGCTTCATCCATTCAAAAGACCTGTGGTTTTCAATCAGGGCGCCTACAGCTGTTGATTGCTCCATCCATTGAAGCAGACAGGCTCCCTGTCATCAGCTGACTAGTGAGTCAGGTCTCGGCCGCATTGCAACCTGGGATAAATCTGAGACAACAGTCATTTTGTATGCTGGTAAAAGTAAATATTGGGGTGAAAATCACATAAGAATTGTGAGAAAACCGTCACACACAGATACAGACACTATATTATGAACTACACTAACTTTACAGCCCCTGTAGCATAGTCACATTAAAAAAATTCCTGGAATACCCCTTTAAGGTAGTAGTAATAGCTAAAGCCCCTTTGAGTAGTAATAGCAGCAGTCCCCTTTAGCAAGTAGTAATAGCAGAAGTCTGATGTAGAAATAAAACAAACATAAACTCACCCTACCACCGCGCCCACGCAGAGCCATTCCGTCTGCGTCCAAGCCACACACAACATCTATGTCATGGCACCAGCGGCGCAAAGATATAACGTCATCACACCACCGCCAGGCACTGCAGTGGGTGGTGGGGCTGGGAGCTTTTAGCTCTTAGCTCCGCCACTCTACGGCCACTGCACACAAGGTCCTGCCACTAAAGTCAGGACCTTGTGTGGTAGTGTGTGTAATCGGATGGCCGGGCACGGGATGATGGCCTCTGCGGGCCCACTGGGGAGTCTGCCTACTGGGAATTTTCCCGGTATGCCAGTCTGGACCTGTATACAGGAGATACTCAGGGTATACAGGCATGGTCCATATCACTATATACAGAGCGTGTATAACTTATACCAGCTGTACATATATAATTATAAACAGTATATACCCAGGTTATACCAGCATGGTCCATATCACTATATACAGGAGATATATAACTTATACCAGCTGTGCATATATATTATATACAGTATATACCAGGTTATACCAGCATGGTCCATATCACTATATACAGGAGATATATATAACTTATACCAGCTGTACATATATAATTATATACAGTATATACCAGGTTATACCAGCATGGTCCATATCACTATATACAGGAGATATATAACTTATACCAGCTGTACATTTATATTATATACAGTATATACCCAGGTTATACCAGCATGGTCCATATCACTATATACAGGAGATATATAACTTATACCAGCTGTACATATATATTATATACAGTGTATACCCAGGTAATACCAGCATGGTCCATATCACTATATACAGGAGATATATAACTTATACCAGCTGTACATATATAATTATATACAGTATATACCCAGGTTATACCAGCATGGTCCATATCACTATATACAGGAGATATATAACTTAAACCAGCTGTACATATATATTATATACAGTAAATACCCAGGATATACCAGCATGGTCCATATCACTATATACAGGAGATATATAACTTATACCAGCTGTGCATATATATATATACAGTAAATACCAGGTTATACCAGCATGGTCCATATCACTATATACAGGATATATATAACCTATACCAGCTGTGCATATATAATTATATACAGTATATACCCATGTTATACCAGCATGGTCCAAATCACTGTATACAGGAGATATATAACATATACCAGCTGTACGTATATAATTATATACAGTATATACCCAGGTTATACCAGCATGGTCCATATCACTATATACAGGAGATATATAACTTATACCAGCTGTACATAAATATTATATACAGTATATACCAAGTTATACCAGCATGGTCCATATCACTATATACAGGAGATATATAACTTATACCAGCTGTGCATATATATTATATACAGTATATACCCAGGTTATACCAGCATGGACCATATCACTATATACAGGAGATATATAACTTATACCAGCTGTACATATATATTATATACAGTATATACCCAGGTTATACCAGCATGGTCCATATCACTATATACAGGAGATATATAACTTATACCAGCTGTACATATATATTATATACAGTATATACCCAGGTTATACCAGCATGGACCATATCACCATATACAGGAGATATATAACTTATACCAGCTGTACATATATATTATATACAGTATATACCAGGATATACCAGCATGATCCATATCACTATATACAGGATATATATAACTTATACCAGCTGTACATATATAATTATATACAGAAATATACCCAGGCTATACCAGCATGGTCCATATCACTATATACAGGATATATATAACTTATACCAGCTGTACATATATATTATATACAGTATATACCCAGGTTATACCAGCATGGTCCATATCACTATATACAGGAGATATATAACTTATACCAGCTGTACATATATATTATATACAGTATATACCAGGATATACCAGCATGATCCATATCACTATATACAGGAGATATATAACTTATACCAGCTGTACATATATAATTATATACAGAAATATACCCAGGCTATACCAGCATGATCCATATCACTATATACAGGATATATATAACTTATACCAGCTGTACATATATAATTATATACAGTATATACCAGCATGGTCCATATCACTATATACAGGAGATATATAACTTATACCAGCTGTACATATATATTATATACAGTATATACCAGGTTATACCAGCATGGTCCATTTCATTATATACAGGAGATATATAACTTATACCAGCTGTACATATATATTATATACAGTATATACCAGGTTATACCAGCATGGACCATATCACTATATACAGGAGATATATAACTTATACCAGCTGTACATATATATTATATACAGTATATACCAGGTTATACCAGCATGGTCCATATCACTATATACAGGAGATATATAACTTATACCAGCTGTACATATATATTATATACAGTATATACCAGGTTATACCATCATGCTCCATCTGCAGTATTAAAGGGATTGGGGGTGGCGGTTTCACTATCTCCGTTTTTCGTTCTCGCCGCCTCTCTCTGACCTGACTGTGAGGTAATACGGCTTTTATACAGCTGCATCGGTCCCAAAAGGAAAACTACCTCTTCTTCTTCTACGTTTTTTGTCTCTCTATGTATTAGTCCCAGGGCGGCAGCAGCGTTATTCATCCGGAACGCTGTCACTACTCACCCCCCCCCCCCCAAACCCATCCCATCACAATAAGATTCCTGGAATCATCCCCGGCATTCCAGTTTCCATGGAAACGTTGAGTTAAAAAATTAACTTAAGGACAAATTCTTCTGGTCTCATTGTTCCATTAACCCACAAGATGTTGGAGGCGCCGCTGTTGTGGAGTCATGTATCTGAGAAGGGGGGTGTCTAATTTGCCATTCAGGAGTCTGGAAAAGCTGGGTGACCACACAAAGTGGAGCAGACCGGTTGTCACCCAGCTTTTCGATGTGACAGGGACGTGATCTGCTGTGACGGAGCCGAGACCTGAAGCGCTGATCTGCTGCGATGTCATCTATCACGGCGGCGGCACGGACTCCCATTACTGCCGCCTCACCGTGTGTGATTAGCGGCGCTGATATAGTAATTATTGACAGATACCGCCACTACATAAATCTGTATTACCCCCCCTTCCGCAGGGGGAGGAGAGCGCGCGTCTCTCAGACAAACTTGTCCCTCTGTTCGCAGATGAGTCACAGGAAATTCCTCCATTGAATGTTAATGAGACAAATCCAGGACTCTGCACTGAGCGGCACGTGCACTAGGGGGCAGTATATTGTCCAATGCACATTTACATAGTATGGCTTACCTTATAGCAGTGGTCTCCAAACTGTGGACCTCCAGTAATGTCGTCGGCTGTCCGTGCATGTTCGGATTTGTAGTTTAGCAACAACTATGGGCCCACATGGCCTTCTTAGAAATATAGGCCACCACTTCATAGGTTTTCCTAATATTTCTTTATAGAAATCTGAGCTTTGATTTCCTAGTATAGAGACATTGGGACATCATAGATCCTGTCTGCCTCCAGCCATCACTAGAGGGCAGCAAACTGCGTACACAGCTCCCATTGAACTCAATATAGAGGTAATTGCAGGTAATAGAGATTTTTTTATTTAATTTTTTTCCATAGTTATGCAGGGGGGGATCTGGAGCAGGGATTTTCATCACGATAAAAGAAATGGTTTTTAAGCATTTTTGTTTTTTAAAACAGTTTTTTAATTACTAGCTGAGTACCCGGAGTTGCCCGGTTCTTCCTACCTAATCCATGTGGGGAAGGAAAAGCAACATAGGAGGAAGTACAAGTACTTCCCGTCTTCATATCCCGACCTCATATCCCGTCCTCATATCCCGACCTGGTATCTTGTCCTCGTATCCCGTCCTCATATCCTCACCTCATATCCCATCCTTATATCTCAAACTCATTTCCTGACCTAATATCCCACCCCATATCCCGTCCTCATATCCCTTCCTCCTATCCCATCCTCGTATCCCCACCTCATATCTCGTCCTCGTATCCCATCATCATATCCCTTCCTTATATCCTGACCTCATAGCCCATCCTAATATCTCAAACTCATTTCCTGACCTAATATCCCACCCCATATCCCGTCCTCATATCCCTTCCTCCTATCCCCACCTCATATCCCATCCTCGTATCCCCACCTCATATCTCGTCCTCGTATCCCATCATCATATCCCTTCCTTATATCCTGACCTCATAGCCCATCCTAATATCTCAAACTCATTTCCTGACCTAATATCCCACCCCATATCCCACCCCATATCCCGACCTCATCTCCCGCCCTCATATCTCATCCTCATATCTCATCCTCATATCCCATCCTCAGATGGAGCTGAGTGATTAAGAGATTTTTGGCTGAAAATAGGAGGTGTGGTTTTGTGGAAGTGGGCATGACTTGCAAGCCGGACCAATGCACAAAAAGGGTAGAAAATAAAAGGGGTGTGGCTTAAATGGTGGGTGTGGCTTTGCTAGATAGGGTGTGGCATGCGGGAGGGGTGTGCCCGGACTGACGCACTCACCGAGATGCAGAGCAGAGCTTGGAGTAAGGTACTGGAGTTCATATATACTTGCAAGGGACAAAGCCTATCCTTCACGTAAGGGGGTATGTTAGGGTTAATTTAACTCTCATATATTTTTATTTGACATAAAAGTAACATGTACTAAGTTTCATCAAAATATCTCCAGCCATTTGGAAGTTATGCTGGAACATACATTTCCCATAGACTTGCATGGGAATTTGAACAAAAACCTCTCGCAAATGGGGTGGATTAGGGTTCATTTATCTATCCTATGTTTGTAGTTGACATATAAGTAACGTGTACCAAGTTTTATCGAAATATCTTCAGCCATTTGGAAGTGATGCTGGAACATACACACACACATACATACAAGGAGTTTTATATATACAGTCATGGCGGTAAATGTTGTCCCCCCTGAAATGTTTCTATAACATTTAGTATTTCTCACAGGAAAGGATTGCAGTAACACAGGTTTATTCCCTTTGTATATATATATATATATATATATATATATATATATATATATATAGATCTCCTCTCCTCTGTATATATATATTGCAGTAACACAGGTTTTGCTATACACATGTTTATTCCCTTTGTGTGTATATGTATATATATATATATATATATATATATATAGATCTCCTCTCCTCTGTATATATAGATCTCCTCTCCTCTGTATATATATATATATATATATATATAGATCTCCTCTCCTCTGTATATATATATAGATCTCCTCTGTATATATATATATATATATATATATATATATATAGATCTCCTCTCCTCTGTATATATATATATATATATAGATCTCCTCTCCTCTGTATATATATATATATATATAGATCTCCTCTCCTCTGTATATATATATATAGATCTCCTCTCCTCTGTATATATATATATATATAGATCTCCTCTCCTCTGTATATATATATATTGCAGTAACACAGGTTTTGCTATACACATGTTTATTCCCTTTGTGTGTATTGGAACTAAACCAAAAAAGGAGGAAAAAAAGCAAATTGGACATAATGTCACCAAACTCCAAACATGGTCTGGACACAATTATTGGCCCCTTAATTTAATATTCGGTTGCAAACACTTTGGAATAAATAAGTGAAATCAGTGTCTTCCTATAACCATCAATAAGCTTCTTACACCTCTCAGCCGGAATGTTGGACCACTCTTCCTATAAGCATCAATAAGCTTCTTACACCTCTCAGCCGGAATGTTGGACCACTCTTCCTATAACCATCAATAAGCTTCTTACACCTCTCAGCCGGAATGTTGGACCACTCTTCCTATAACCATCAATAAGCTTCTTACATCTCTCAGCCGGAATGTTGGACCACTCTTCCTATAAGCATCAATAAGCTTCTTACACCTCTCAGCCGGAATGTTGGACCACTCTTCCTTTACAAACTGCTCCCGGTCTCTTATTGGAAGTCGACTTTTCCCAACAGTAATTTTAGGATCTCTCCACAGGTGATCAATGGGATTTAGATCTGGACTCATTGCTGACACTTCAGAACTCTCCAGCGCTTTGTTGTCATCCATTTCTGGGGGCTTCTTGACGTATGTTTGGGGTCATTGTCCTGCTGGAAGACCCAAGATCTCGGACACAAACCCAGCTTTCTGACACTGGGCTGTACAGTGCGACCCAAAATCCATTGGTAATCCTCAGATTTCATGATGTCTTGTACACATTCAAGGCCCCCAGTGCCAGAGGCAGCAAAACAACCCAAAAAATCATTGACCTCCCCCATATGTCACTGTAGGTTCTGTGTTCTTTTCTTTGTAGGCCTCATTCCATTTTCGGTAAACAGTAGAATGATGGGCTTTACCAAAAAGCTCTATCTTGGTCTCATCTGTCCACAAGACCTTTTCCCAGAAAGATTTTGGTTACTCAAGTTCATTTTGGTAAAATGTAGTCTTACTTTTTTATGTCTCTGTGTCAGCAGTGGGGTCCTCCTGGGTCTTGGATAGTTTGCGCTGACACTGATGCTCCCTGAGCCTGCAGGACAGCTTGACTATGTTTGGAACTTGTTTGGGGCTGCTTATCCACCATCCGTACTATCCTGTGTTTACACCTTTCATCAGTTTTTCTCTTCCGTCCACGCCCAGGGAGATTATCTACAGTGCCATGGGGTGTAAACTTCTTGATAATGTTGCGCACTGTGGACAAAGGCAAATCTAGATCTATGGAGATGGACTTGTAACCTGGAGATTGTTGATATTTTTCCACAATTTTGGTTCTCAAGTCCTCAGACAGTTCTCTTCTCCTCTTTCTGTTCTCTCTTCTCCTCTTTCTGTTCTCTTCTCCTCTTTCTGTTCTCTCTTCTCCTCTTTCTGTTCTCTCTTCTCCTCTTTCTGTTCTCTTCTCCTCTTTCTGTTGTCCATGCTTAGTGTGGCACACAGACACAATGCAAAGACTAAGTGAACTTCTCTCCTTTTTATCTGCTTTCAGGTGTGATTGTTATATTGCCCACACCTGTTACTTGCCCCAGGTGAGTATAAAGGAACATCACATGCTTGAAACAATCTTATTTTTCCACAATTTTGAAAGGGGCCAATAATTTTGTCCAGACCATTTTTGGAGTTTTGTGTGACATTATGTCCAATTTGCTTTTTTTTGGAACGTACATTTCACATAGATTTACATTGGACTTTACAGAAAAACCTCGACCCTCACAAATGAGGGTAGGTTACGGTTAAATTAACTATCCTATATTTTTAGTGGACATATAAGTAACATGTGACCAAGTATTATTGAAATATCTCCAGCTGTTTGGAAGTTATGCAGTAACATATATTTCCCATTGACTTGTATGGGACTTTAAACAAAATTCCTCACCCTGGCAAATGGGGGTGAGTAAGGGTTAAATCACCTATCCTATATTTGTTGTTGACATATAAGTAACATGTGACCATGTTTCATGGTAATATCTTCAGCTGTTTGGAAGGGATGCTGGAACATACACACCTACTGTACATGCATACACTCATACATACACACACGCACACACATTGGCCCTCATTTACTATTGCAAACCCCCATATTTTTTGTCGGGTTGTGCACCAGATTCTGTCGCATTGCGCCAGAAATTCTGTCTGCGCCAGATTTTACACCAGAATTTGTGCCAGAATTGAAAAAACCCCGAATAACTCTCCATTTTGCTAAGAAACCCCCAAAAAGGGGCATGGCTGCTTGAAAAGGGGGCGTGGTCTCTGAAAAGGGGAGTGTTCCCGACATTTTCACAAAATCCCAACATATTTACTAAGGTTGCCACATAAAATGTGGTGAATTTGAGATGAGGAAAACCCGACAGATCAGAACGGGTGTAAGAAAAAACAAAGTGTAGGGAAACCTTAGTAAATACCATGGAAAATAAATTGTAAGGAATAAAACCCACAAAGAAACCTACACAACACTCTTAGTAAATAAGGGACATTGAGCTTTACATATATATATAGGGATCGACCGATTATCGGTATGGCCGATATTATCAGCTGATAATCACGATTTTGGGCATTATCGGTATCGGCAATTACCTTGCCGATAATGCTCAGCCCCCCGCACCCCCCCCCCCCCCGTAGTTCTGGGCGGTATACCGGTATGAACCGGTTACCGTTTTTTTTTTCTCCCACGGTATGGATTTTTGCCCATTCCACTGTTCCGGTCGGGCCCCTCCCCCACCCTCCGAGTCAATAAAAAAAATGAAACTTACCCGTAATGGGGGTGGTCCGGGCCATCCTTCCTTCCTGTAGTGTCCGGCGGCATTCTGGGTGGAGGGTGAACCGGTCCGGGCTGTCCTTCTCCGGGGGTCATCTTCACCACTCCGGGCAGGCTCCGGCCTAGTACGCTGCATAGACGCCGCTACGCCGTGACGTCAGGTGCGTCGCTGCGCACGGGCGTCACTGCGCGGCGGCGTCTATGCTGCGTTACTAGGCCGGAGACTGCCCGGAGTGGTGAAGAGCACCCCCGGAGAAGGACAACCCGGACCGGTTCACCCTCCACCCGGAATGCCGCCGGACACTACAGGAAGGATGGATGGCCCGGAACACCCTGACAGGTAGGGGGAGAGAAGCGGGTGGTGGCGGCGGCGGCCTATGGCACCGCAAAAGCCACTGCAGTGCATTGATTTAAAGCGCCCACTTTAAATCAATGATCTGCAGCGGTGTCGCGGGGGGATAAATAGCCCATAACTTAAGTTATCGGCTATCGGCCCTAACCACCACCGATTATCGGTATCGGCGCTAAAAAAACGATATTGGTCGATCCCTAGTGTATATATATATATATATATTTATAGATTTATATTTAACAGTCTGTTGGAAAGTTGCAAAATTTGATTTCCATAAAACCGGAATATCTGCTTACCAGTCATCATTAGGGGCAACAGACCCTAGAGCAGTGGTCTTCAACCTGCGGACCTCCAGATGTTGCAAAACTACAACTCCCAGCATGCCCGGACAGCCAACGGCTGTCCGGGCATGCTGGGAGTTGTAGTTTTGCAACAGCTGGGGGTCCGCAGGTTGAAAACCACTGCCCTAGAGGATCCACATTGTGAAGGTGGGGGAGTGGCTTAAAGCAGCCAATCAGATCTCTGCGCTAACTGTATGTCATACCTTCTACAGAGGCTATGATTAGTGCTCCCAGCATGTACAGTACTATAACCCCCATCAGCCAGACATTGCAGATGTTCCATGTTGTTGAATGGACCGTGTTTTAGGTTAACTCTTTCCTGTGACTCTAGAACGGTTACGGCCGACTCCTTCAGCTTCCAGATCCCAGAAAACCATCAGCTTCTCCATAGCCTAAAATAGAAAATCAGTGGGAGAGAGACAGATCCCAGCCATCTGCCCAAGAGAAGGGAGGCTTAACCCCCTCACCACCAGGGGCCGACCATCACACTGCTATACAATACATTAACCCTTCCAAGAGAGTAACGTTATCCTAAACAGTAATAACTGATAATTGAAACGTAATCTGCACAATACTAGTGCTATAAAGCCAAATTATTTCACTGTATTTATATACTTGTACATAGAGAGCAGTATTATAGTAGTGATATTCTTGTATATAGGAGCAGTATTATAGTAGTGATATTCTTGTATATAGGAGCAGTATTATAGTAGATATATTCTTGTATATAGGAGGCAGTATTATAGTAGTTATATTCTTGTATATAGGGAGCAGTATTATAGTAGTTATATTCTTGTATATAGGGGCAGTATTATAGTAGTTATATTCTTGTATATAGGGGCAGTATTATAGTAGTTATATTCTTGTATATAGGGAGCAGTATTATAGTAGTTATATTCTTGTATATAGGGGCAGTATTATAGTAGTTATATTCTTGTATATAGGAGCAGTATTATAGTAGTTATATTCTTGTATATAGGAGCAGTATTCTAGTAGTTATATTCTTGTATATAGGAGCGGTATTATAGTAGTTATATTCTTGTATATAGGATCAGTATTATAGTAGTTATATTCTTGTATATAGGAGCAGTATTATAGTAGTGATATTCTTGTATATAGGAGCAGTATTATAGTAATTATATTCTTGTATATAGGGGCAGTATTATAGTAGTTATATTCTTGTATATAGAGGCAGTATTATAGTAGTTATATTCTTGTATATAGGAGCAGTATTATAGTAGTTATATTCTTGTATATAGGAGGCAGTATTATAGTAGTTATATTCTTGTATATAGGAGCAGTATTATAGTAGTTATATTCTTGTATATAGGAGTAGTATAGGAGTTATATTCTTGTATATAAGAGCAGTATTATAGTAGTTAGATTCTTGTATATAGGAGCAGTATTATAGTAGTGATATTCTTGTATATAGGAAGCAGTATTATAGTAGTTATATTCTTGTACATAGAGAGCAGTATTATAGTAGTTATATTCTTGTATATAGGAGCGGTATTATAGTAGTTATATTCTTGTATATAGGAGGCAGTATTATAGTAGTTATATTCTTGTATATAGGAGCAGTATTATAGTAGTTATATTCTTGTATATAGGAGCAGTATTCTAGTAGTTATATTCTTGTATATAGGAGCGGTATTATAGTAGTTATATTCTTGTATATAGGATCAGTATTATAGTAGTTATATTCTTGTATATAGGAGCAGTATTATAGTAGTGATATTCTTGTATATAGGAGCAGTATTATAGTAATTATATTCTTGTATATAGGGGCAGTATTATAGTAGTTATATTCTTGTATATAGAGGCAGTATTATAGTAGTTATATTCTTGTATATAGGAGCAGTATTATAGTAGTTATATTCTTGTATATAGGAGGCAGTATTATAGTAGTTATATTCTTGTATATAGGAGCAGTATTATAGTAGTTATATTCTTGTATATAGGAGTAGTATAGGAGTTATATTCTTGTATATAAGAGCAGTATTATAGTAGTTAGATTCTTGTATATAGGAGCAGTATTATAGTAGTGATATTCTTGTATATAGGAAGCAGTATTATAGTAGTTATATTCTTGTACATAGAGAGCAGTATTATAGTAGTTATATTCTTGTATATAGGAGCGGTATTATAGTAGTTATATTCTTGTATATAGGAGGCAGTATTATAGTAGTTATATTCATGTATGTAGGAGCAGTATTATAGTAGTTATATTCTTGTATATAGGAGCAGTATTATAGTAGTTATATTCTTGTATATAGGAGGCAGTATTATAGTAGTTATATTCTTGTATATAGGAGCAGTATTATAGTAGTTATATTCTTGTATATAGGAGGCAGTATTATAGTAGTTATATTCTTGTATATAGGAGCAGTATTATAGTACATATATTCTTGTATATAGGAGCAGTATTATAGTAGATATATTCTTGTATATAGGAGCAGTATTATAGTAGTTATATTCTTGTATATAGGAGCAGTATTATAGTAGTTATATTCTTGTATATAGGAGCAGTATTATAGCAGTTATATTCTTGTATATAGGAGGCAGTATTATAGTAGTTATATTCTTGTATATAGGAGCAGTATTATAGTAGTTATATTCTTGTATATAGGAGGCAGTATTATAGTAGTTATATTCTTGTATATAGGAGCAGTATTATAGTACATATATTCTTGTATATAGGAGCAGTATTATAGTAGATATATTCTTGTATATAGGAGCAGTATTATAGTAGTTATATTCTTGTATATAGGAGCAGTATTATAGTAGTTATATTCTTGTATATAGGAGCAGTATTATAGTAGTTATATTCTTGTATATAGGAGAAGTATTATAGTAGATATATTCTTGTATATAGGGGCAGTATTATAGTAGTTATATTCTTGTATATAGGAGCAGTATTATAGTAGATATATTCTTGTATATAGGAGCAGTATTATAGTAGTTATATTCTTGTATATAGGAGCAGTATTATAGTAGTTATATTCTTGTATATAGGAGCAGTATTATAGTAGTTATATTCTTGTATATAGGAGCAGTATTATAGTAGTTATATTCTTGTATATAGGGGCAGTATTATAGTAGTTATATTCTTGTATATAGGGGCAGTATTATAGTAGTTATATTCTTGTATATAGGAGCAGTATTATAGTAGTTATATTCTTGTATATAGGAGCAGTATTATAGTAGTTATATTCTTGTATATAGGAGCAGTATTATAGTAGTTATATTCTTGTATATAGGAGCAGTGTTATAGTAGTTATATTCTTGTATATAGGAGGTGGTATTATAGAATTTAAACAGACTTGTCATTAGAACAACAGGGGTGTAAATAAGCCCATTACTACATAGGTCTAGTCATTATATTTCAGGCAAACATCTTTTTATGTAAATATTCCTCTCTGTTAGTAAGATATACACCTGTTAATGTGCAAATGAGACTTAAGAGCCCAGGAGGTGTTCACCTGCATGTCAAGAGCCCAGAAAATCCAGAACATGTCCTCCTTGTTGTCTCCTTCTCACATGTTTCCCTTGTCACCCCTGCATGCCCAAATTGTGTATTTATACCCTGTTTGAAAAACTGCCACTTGGTAAAAGAAAAAAGGCATAGTCTGGACATTCCTTCGCTCTTGCTTGGGAACGCCTCTTGGGCACTTAAGTTTTTTTTTGCATAGTAACAAAATGGTTTATTATACCTTACTGGTGAGGAGAATGAATACAATAAGAAGACATGTTTGTAGTCTATCTATCTAGCCTAGGTTTACTCATTCCACTGTACAAGTGGTCCCCCAACATACGATGGTGATCCCTTCCAAATGGACCATCGTTTGTTGAAACCATCGCATGTTGAGGGATCCGTGCAATGTAAAGTATAGGACAGTGGTCTACAACCTGCGGACCTCCAGATGTTGCAAAACTACAACACCCAGCATGCCCGGACAGCCAACGGCTGTCCGGGCATGCTGGGTGTTGTAGTTTTGCAACATCTGGAGGTCCGCAGGTTGTAGACCACTGTTAGAGGAAGTTGTACTCAAGTGTCCCCGCCGCTCCGGACCGTCACCGCTCGTAACCGCTGCCCGGGATGTCGCCGTCCATCACTGTCGCCCCGTCCCCGAGGTGTCCCCGACGCTCCGGCAAGGCCTCTGCTTCCCCGGCGTCCGCGCTCTCCGTCGACGCCATCACGTCGTTACGCACGCCGCTCCTATTGGATGACGGGACGGCGTGCGCAGCGGCGTGATGACAATGATGGAGAGCGCCGACGATGTAGGGGATCCCGAAGAGGACGCGCCGGAGCCCCGAGGACAGGTAAGTGATCGTCAGCGGACCACACGGGGCACCGTAAGCGGCTATCCGGCGGTAGTTGAAGCAGTCTGCGCTGCCGGATAGCCGTTTATGCGATGGCCCCGACATATAAAAGCATCGTATGTTGATGCTGCCTCTGAGAGTGATCGTATGCTGAAATGATCGTATGTCGGGGCCATCGTAGGTCGAGGGGTCACTGTAGTAGTATTTTGGGCGAGTAGTATTATTATGGTTATCTTCTTACACATGAACTGATTAGAACAATCATTGCCAGTCCTTGATAGGATTGGTCGTTTCCAACATTTGCTCTTGCTGAATAATCCATTATAACCATTTTACATTTCAATACTGGTTACTTTTGAATTAATATTCCGATGAAATTTCATGGCTTGTTGTTCCTTTAAGCAGAGAACAGACCTATTGTTACAGGAGAATTGCAGGTCAGATCCCAGCGCTTTTCTCTATTATATATTCCTGATGTGTCCGGGCGATGCTATTCTTCTCTTCCATGGATTCAGACTGGGAGGAGATCACCTATTGTGTCAGACATGTTAGAAGTCTTGATAAACATGGCGCGGAGCTGATACTCTGTAGATCTGAATCAGTCATAGTGACCACTATGCAGTTACATGCTCTGTGTTTCTTCAAGGGGAAGTCTTCAGGATCTGTGTCAGTAGATGGGACTATTATGCAGTTACATGCTCTGTGTTTCTTCAAGGGGAAGTCTTCAGTATCTGTGTCAGTAGATGGTGACCACTATGCAGTTACATGCTCTGTGTTTCTTCAAGGGGAAGTCTTCAGGATCTGTGTCAGTAGATGGTGACCACTATGCAGTTACATGCTCTGTGTTTCTTCAAGGGGAAGTCTTCAGGATCTGTGTCAGTAGATGGTGACCACTATGCAGTTACATGCTCTGTGTTTCTTCAAGGGGAAGTCTTCAGGATCTGTGTCAGTAGATGGTGACCACTATGCAGTTACATGCTCTGTGTTTCTTCAAGGGGAAGTCTTCAGGATCTGTGTCAGTAGATGGGACTATTATGCAGTTACATGCTCTGTGTTTCTTCAAGGGGAAGTCTTCAGGATCTGTGTCAGTAGGTGGTGACTATTATGCAGTTACATGCTCTGTGTTTCTTCAAGGGAAAGTTTTCAGGATCTGTGCCAGTAGATGGTGACCACTATGCAGTTTACATGCTCTGTGTTTCTTCAAGGGGAAGTCTTCAGGATCTGTGTCAGTAGATGGGACTATTATGCAGTTACATGCTCTGTGTTTCTTCAAGGGGAAGTCTTCAGGATCTGTGTCAGTAGGTGGTGACTATTATGCAGTTACATGCTCTGTGTTTCTTCAAGGAGAAGTCTTCAGGATCTGTGCCAGTAGATGGTGACCACTATGCAGTTTACATGCTCTGTGTTTCTTCAAGGGGAAGTCTTCAGGATCTGTGTCAGTAGATGGTGACCACTATGCAGTTACATGCTCTGTGTTTCTTCAAGGGGAAGTCTTCAGGATCTGTGTCAGTAGATGGTGACCACTATGCAGTTACATGCTCTGTGTTTCTTCAAGGGGAAGTCTTCAGGATCTGTGTCAGTAGATGGTGACCACTATGCAGTTACATGCTCTGTGTTTCTTCAAGGGGAAGTCTTCAGGATCTGTGTCAGTAGATGGTGACCACTATGCAGTTACATGCTCTGTGTTTCTTCAAGGGGAAGTCTTCAGGATCTGTGTCAGTAGATGGGACTATTATGCAGTTACATGCTCTGTGTTTCTTCAAGGGGAAGTCTTCAGGATCTGTGTCAGTAGGTGGTGACTATTATGCAGTTACATGCTCTGTGTTTCTTCAAGGGGAAGTCTTCAGGATCTGTGTCAGTAGATGGGACTATTATGCAGTTACATGCTCTGTGTTTCTTCAAGGGGAAGTCTTCAGGATCTGTGTCAGTAGATGGGACTATTATGCAGTTACATGCTCTGTGTTTCTTCAAGGGAAAGTTTTCAGGATCTGTGCCAGTAGATGGTGACCACTATGCAGTTTACATGCTCTGTGTTTCTTCAAGGGGAAGTCTTCAGGATCTGTGTCAGTAGATGGGACTATTATGCAGTTACATGCTCTGTGTTTCTTCAAGGGGAAGTCTTCAGGATCTGTGTCAGTAGGTGGTGACTATTATGCAGTTACATGCTCTGTGTTTCTTCAAGGAGAAGTCTTCAGGATCTGTGCCAGTAGATGGTGACCACTATGCAGTTTACATGCTCTGTGTTTCTTCAAGGGGAAGTCTTCAGGATCTGTGTCAGTAGGTGGTGACTATTATGCAGTTACATGCTCTATGTTTCTTCAAGGGGAAGTCTTCAGGATCTGTGTCTGTAGATGGGACTATTATGCAGTTACATGCTCTGTGTTTCTTCAAGGGGAAGTCTTCAGGATCTGTGTCAGTAGATGGTGACCACTATGCAGTTACATGCTCTGTGTTTCTTCAAGGGGAAGTCTTCAGGATCTGTGTCAGTAGGTGGTGACTATTATGCAGTTACATGCTCTATGTTTCTTCAAGGGGAAGTCTTCAGGATCTGTGTCAGTAGATGGGACTATTATGCAGTTACATGCTCTGTGTTTCTTCAAGGGGAAGTCTTCAGGATCTGTGTCATTAGATGGGACTATTATGCAGTTACATGCTCTGTGTTTCTTCAAGGGGAAGTCTTCAGGATCTGTGTCAGTAGGTGGTGACTATTATGCAGTTACATGCTCTGTGTTTCTTCAAGGGGAAGTCTTCAGGATCTGTGTCAGTAGGTGGTGACTATTATGCAGTTACATGCTCTGTGTTTCTTCAAGGGGAAGTCTTCAGGATCTGTGTCAGTAGGTGGTGACTATTATGCAGTTACATGCTCTGTGTTTCTTCAAGGGGAAGTCTTCAGGATCTGTGCCAGTAGATGGTGACCACTATGCAGTTTACATGCTCTGTGTTTCTTCAAGGGGAAGTCTTCAGGATCTGTGTCAGTAGATGGGACTATTATGCAGTTACATGCTCTGTGTTTCTTCAAGGGGAAGTCTTCAGGATCTGTGTCAGTAGATGGGACTATTATGCAGTTACATGCTCTGTGTTTCTTCAAGGGGAAGTCTTCAGGATCTGTGTCAGTAGGTGGTGACTATTATGCAGTTACATGCTCTGTGTTTCTTCAAGGGGAAGTCTTCAGGATCTGTGTCAGTAGATGGGACTATTATGCAGTTACATGCTCTGTGTTTCTTCAAGGGGAAGTCTTCAGGATCTGTGTCAGTAGATGGGACTATTATGCAGTTACATGCTCTGTGTTTCTTCAAGGGGAAGTCTTCAGGATCTGTGTCAGTAGATGGTGACCACTATGCAGTTACATGCTCTGTGTTTCTTCAAGGGGAAGTCTTCAGGATCTGTGTCAGTAGATGGGACTATTATGCAGTTACATGCTCTGTGTTTCTTCAAGGGGAAGTCTTCAGGATCTGTGTCAGTAGGTGGTGACTTATGCAGTTACATGCTCTGTGTTTCTTCAAGGGGAAGTCTTCAGGATCTGTGCCAGTAGATGGTGACCACTATGCAGTTTACATGCTCTGTGTTTCTTCAAGGGGAAGTCTTCAGGATCTGTGTCAGTAGGTGGTGACTATTATGCAGTTACATGCTCTGTGTTTCTTCAAGGGGAAGTCTTCAGGATCTGTGTCAGTAGATGGGACTATTATGCAGTTACATGCTCTGTGTTTCTTCAAGGGGAAGTCTTCAGGATCTGTGTCAGTAGATGGTGACCACTATGCAGTTACATGCTCTGTGTTTCTTCAAGGGGAAGTCTTCAGGATCTGTGTCAGTAGATGGGACTATTATGCAGTTACATGCTCTGTGTTTCTTCAAGGGGAAGTCTTCAGGATCTGTGTCATTAGATGGGACTATTATGCAGTTACATGCTCTGTGTTTCTTCAAGGGGAAGTCTTCAGGATCTGTGTCAGTAGGTGGTGACTATTATGCAGTTACATGCTCTGTGTTTCTTCAAGGGGAAGTCTTCAGGATCTGTGTCAGTAGGTGGTGACTATTATGCAGTTACATGCTCTGTGTTTCTTCAAGGGGAAGTCTTCAGGATCTGTGCCAGTAGATGGTGACCACTATGCAGTTTACATGCTCTGTGTTTCTTCAAGGGGAAGTCTTCAGGAACTGTGTCAGTAGATGGGACTATTATGCAGTTACATGCTCTGTGTTTCTTCAAGGGGAAGTCTTCAGGATCTGTGTCAGTAGGTGGTGACTATTATGCAGTTACATGCTCTGTGTTTCTTCAAGGGGAAGTCTTCAGGATCTGTGTCAGTAGATGGGACTATTATGCAGTTACATGCTCTGTGTTTCTTCAAGGGGAAGTCTTCAGGATCTGTGTCAGTAGATGGTGACCACTATGCAGTTACATGCTCTGTGTTTCTTCAAGGGGAAGTCTTCAGGATCTGTGTCAGTAGATGGGACTATTATGCAGTTACATGCTCTGTGTTTCTTCAAGGGGAAGTCTTCAGGATCTGTGTCAGTAGGTGGTGACTATTATGCAGTTACATGCTCTGTGTTTCTTCAAGGGGAAGTCTTCAGGATCTGTGCCAATAGATGGTGACCACTATGCAGTTTACATGCTCTGTGTTTCTTCAAGGGGAAGTCTTCAGGATCTGTGTCAGTAGATGGGACTATTATGCAGTTACATGCTCTGTGTTTCTTCAAGGGGAAGTCTTCAGGATCTGTGTCAGTAGATGGGACTATTATGCAGTTACATGCTCTGTGTTTCTTCAAGGGGAAGTCTTCAGGATCTGTGTCAGTAGATGGGACTATTATGCAGTTACATGCTCTGTGTTTCTTCAAGGGGAAGTCTTCAGGATCTGTGTCAGTAGATGGGACTATATAGTAGAGGGATGAGTGTGAGTGGCTTCAGGTGGGACAAGTCTTGCAGAGTAAACTGCTGACCATCTGCTCCAGCCTTGGATTCAGCGCTATAGACGCCATCTTGTCTTGGCCTCAGCCATCATAGTTCATGCAGACAATCTAATATTCACCTAATGTCACCTCGTCAGCTGCTGGATTATGGGATGAGTCCGAGCTCTGGATGGCGCACATGGACACTGGGAGCATGAGAACATCTGCCTGGGGTGTCTGATCCTTAAAGTGGACAGATCAGTGTTATTATAGGGGCAGCACCTCTGGCGAGTGCAAACGGGAGGATCATCACAACACCATCTATCTATGTATCTATCTCCTATCTATCTATGTATCTATCTCATATCTATCTATCTCATATCTATCTATGTATCTATCTCATATCTATCTATCTTTCTATCTATCTCATATCTATCTCATATCTATGTATCTATCTCATATCTATCTATCTCATATCTTTCTATCTATCTCATATCTACTGTATCTCTCATATCTCTCTATCTCATATCTATCTCTCTATCCATTTCATATCTATTTCTTATCTATATCACATCTATCTATCTAAAGTTAAATATGAGCTAGATATGAGATAGATAGATAGATAGATATGAGATAGATAGATAGATATGAGATAGATAGATATGAGATAGATAGATATGAGATAGATAGATATATGAGATAGATATAGGAGATAGATATAGGAGATAGATTAGATAGATATGAGATAGATAGATATGAGATAGGTAGATATGAGATAGGTAGATAGATAGATATGAGATAGATAGATAGATAGATAGATAGATATGAGATAGATAGATAGATATGAGATAGATAGATATGAGATAGATAGATATGAGATAGATAGATATATGAGATAGATATAGGAGATAGATATAGGAGATAGATTAGATAGATATGAGATAGATAGATATGAGATAGGTAGATATGAGATAGATAGATAGATATGAGATAGATAGATAGATATGAGATAGATAGATATGAGATAGATAGATAGATATGAGATAGATAGATAATGATAGGCAGACGTGGAGTCATCATGTAGCAGTCAGTGCTCCTGTGCGGTGATGGACGCTCTCGGTTATATAGGAGACAGCTCTCTCCGTCTCGCAGCAGGTAACATATGGCTCTGTTAGTAGAGAATGGAGCAGACGTGCCCAGGAGCAGCCGGGATGATGGAGAATTTGCTTCCTTCTGGTCGGCAGAATTAATATAGTGTTTATAGATGTCTAATAGAGAGACAGCCGCTGACAGTGTATATAGATGTCTAATAGAGAGACAGCCGCTGACAGTGTATATAGATGTCTAATAGAGAGACAGCCGCTGACAGTGTATATAGATGTCTAATAGAGAGACATCCGCTGACAGTGTATATAGATGTCTAATAGAGAGACAGCCGCTGACAGTGTATATAGATGTCTAATAGAGAGACAGCCACTGACAGTGTATTATAGATGTCTAATAGAGAGACAGCTGCTGACAGTGTATATAGATGTCTAATAGAGAGACAGCCACTGACAGTGTATATAGATGTCTAATAGAGAGACAGCCGCTGACAGTGTATATAGATGTCTAATAGAGAGACAGCTGCTGACAGTGTATATAGATGTCTCATAGAGAGACAGCCACTGACAGTGTATATAGATGTCTCATAGAGAGACAGCCGCTGACAGTGTATATAGATGTCTAATAGAGAGACAGCCGCTGACAGTGTATATAGATGTCTAATAGAGAGACAGCTGCTGACAGTGTATATAGATGTCTCATAGCGACAGTCACTGTTACTGTATATAAATGTCTTATAGTGAGACAGTCACTGATAGTGTATATAGATGCCCCTATATTTATATTGCCCCTGTGCCCCGATATTATTTTATTATGCCCCCATATTATTTTATAATACCCCCTATGGCCCCATGTTATTTTATAATGTGCCCTGTGCCCGCATATTTTATAGTGCCCTCTGTGCCCTCATATTTTATAGTGCCCCCTTTGCCCGCATATTATTTTATAATATCCCCTATGGCCCCATATTATTTAAGAATTCCCCTGTGCCCTCATATTATTTTATAGTGCCCCCTGTGCCCTCATATTATTTTATAATTCCCCTGTGCCCTCATATTTTATAGTGCCCCCTGTGTCCTCATATTTTATAGTGCCCCCTGTGCCCGCATATTATTTTATAATACCCCCTATGGCCCGCATATTATTTTATAATACCCCCTATGGCCCCATATTATTTTATAATACCCCCTATGGCCCCATATTATTTTATAATGCCTCCGTGTATAGAGCTGCTCTTCTGGAGTTCATCATGGGAGGTAAAGTATATAAACCAGAACTGCTCAAAAACTTCTAAAATCCTCTGTGCTGCTGTGAATTTTGAGTCGAGCATTCACAGACCACATCTATAATACAAGTGCTGGACTTGTGGGGACTCGGCCACCTCTTTCTTTGCCAAAGCTTCAGTGAGTTGTAAAAAGCTTTTACTAAATGATCAATAATTCAGGGGCGGCCGTGATGTACGAGGCAGCGAGATGAGTGGTATCATCACTTACAAATCACTGCGCCATTGCTATCCAGCAGATGAAATAATGCTCAGGGCTGTCATGTAAAATGTGCACGGGTGCTGGAGGAGACACTGCAGATGTTGTAAGTAAGGAGAGGTGTCATGTCAGTGTAGCAGGGGGGTGGTGCTAACACGCCTGACCAGCAGGCAAGAGCCATAAAGGGCCGGGACAATTTAGTGTCTTTACTTTCACTGAAAACTTCTGCAACTTTCTAATAGACTTTGGTGCCAATTCTTCACCAATATCAAGATCTCTGCTTGCTGTCACTAAAGGGGTACTCCACCGAAAAACATCTTATTTCCGCCGCGGCACCCTAGTGATCTGTTCGCTCTGTGCTGGATGACTGGCGACTACAGCTGCCACGTCTTCTCCATTCATGTCTATGGGAGGAGGCGTGACGGCTACTACGTAGCCGTCACGCCCCCTCCCATAGACATGAATGGAGGGGGCGAGGCGTGATATCACGAACGCGGAAGCTCCAAGCAGCCGGCCCGGCTTCGGATAGGGGATAAGATGTATTTCGCGGAGTAACCCTTTAAATGAGAACATTAGGGCAAATTTACTAACGCTGCCAAAAAGATTGTCGAACAATGTTACCTTTATTCTGTGCCCCTTTGCTGCTAAGCCTTACTCCCTTGTCATTTAAAAAGAATATAAAACACATAGTAAATATGGTGCAAAAGCATGTACAGCATGAAGATTGCATGAACATAATAAAACTGACACAGCCGTCTATCATCAGGACCTCAGGGGCAGTGCTCTATGTATAATTGCGTCATACCCTGCTCCGTCTATCATCAGGACCTCAGGGGCAGTGCTCTATGTATAATTGCGTCATACCCTGCTCCGTCTATCATCAGGACCTCAGGGGCAGTGCTCTTTGTATAATTGAGTCATACCCTGCTCCGTCTATCATCAGGACCTCAGGGGCAGTGCTCTTTGTATAATTGAGTCATACCCTGCTCCGTCTATCATCAGGACCTCAGGGGCAGTGCTCTATGTATAATTGAGTCATACCCTGCTCCGTCTATCATCAGGACCTCAGGGGCAGTGCTATTTGTATAATTGAGTAATACCCTGCTCCGTCTATCATTAGGACCTCAGGGGCAGTGCTCTTTGTATAATTGAATCACACCCTGCTCCGTCTATTATCAGGACCTCAGGGGCAGTGCTATTTGTATAATTGAGTAATACACTGCTCCATCTATCATCAGGACCTCAGGGGCAGTGCTATTTGTATAATTGAGTAATACCCTGCTCCGTCTATCATTAGGACCTCAGGGGCAGTGCTATTTGTATAATTGAGTAATACCCTGCTCCGTCTATCATCAGGACCTCAGGGGCAGGGCTATTTGTATAATTGAGTCATACCCTGCTCCGTCTATCATCAGGACCTCAGGGGCAGTGCTCTTTGTATAGCTGAGTTATGTTCCACCGCCTCAATTTATCATCAGGACCGATGCTGTTTGAATAATTTTAAGTAACTGAATCATGTCCTGCCTCCTCAATATCATCAGAACCTCAAGCGAGGTGCTGTTTGAATCATTGTCATGTCCTGTCCCCTTCAGTTTATCATGAGTACCTCAGGGGTGGTGCTGTTTAAATAACTGAGGCATGCCCTGCCCCTTTCAATTTTATCAAAACCTGAAGGGAGGTGCTGTTTGAATTATTGTCATGTTTGAATAATTGAGAATTGTCCGATTAGATCAGTTTATCATCAGGACCTCAGTTTACCATCAGGACCTTAGGGGTGATGTTTTTTGAATAACTAAGTTTTGTCCCATCCCCTCAGTTTATCATCAGGACCTCATGGGCGGTGCTGTTTCAATTCTTGTCATGCTCCATCCCTCAAGCCCATCAGCTCTCTTAAACCATTCCTAGTGTTTTTTTTTTGTTTTGTTTTTTTATTGCCCAGGAAGGATGGGCTTATCTTTTAGATCCTATATTCTATTGACTGTTCCTTTAAGGGCAGCATTGCTCCTGCATACACAAATTGCTCTTAGGGACCAAGTGTTTATACCATTAAATGACTTGATCTGTATCCTTCTCTGCAGGACAAGCTGGCAAATGTCACCAGCGCACCCCGGGCAGCCACACACTCCTCAGCTCAGAAGCTAAATATGGCATTTTCAGCACAATTAACCCCATCCAGCCTGCAGCAGCTTTACTGTGCATGGAAGGGAAGGGGTTAAGAGGCTTAATGGGAATGGAATGAGAATGATTTCCCGAGGAGGCGCTAATGAGCGGCTCTTAATAGTCTTTATGAATAAATGATGGGCGGCTTATTAGGGAACGCTCCACGGATTGTCCGTGTGTTCTCCGTCATATCTGCAGATACAATGATTCAACTCTGCAGATCACAATGCAGATGGCTGCATATCCTCCACTCACATCCAGAGCTGCAGTTACAATGCTGCTGGTTCCTTCCAGCTTACAGAGCAGGCGTTTAAATGCTGCCTCCTGCTGGTTAAAATTCTATATACAGAGGGCCACACAGAGGATTGTGTGATTGATTTTGTGTCTCTTTTTAGATTGTCAGCTCCTTGGCTCAGGGTCCTGTATGAAGCGGAGGATTGTGTGTAGGATTTTGTGTCTCCTCCTAGATTGTCAGCTCCTTGGCTCAGAATCCTGTATGAAGCGGAGGATTGTGTGCAGGATTTTGTGTCTCCTCCTAGATTGTCAGCTCCTTGGCTCAGGGTTCTGTATGAAGCGGAGGATTGTGTGTAGGATTTTGTGTCTCCTCCTAGATTGTCAGCTCTTTAGCTCAGGGTTCTGTATGAAGCGGAGGATTGTGTGTAGGATTTTGTGTCTCCTCCTAGATTGTCAGCTCCTTGGCTCAGGGTTCTGTATGAAGCGGAGGATTGTGTGTAGGATTTTGTGTCTCCTCCTAGATTGTCAGCTCTTTGGCTCAGGGTTCTGTATGAAGCGGAGGATTGTGTGTAGGATTTTGTGTCTCTTTTTAGATTGTCAGCTCCTTGGCTCAGGGTCCTGTATGAAGCGGAGGATTGTGTGTAGGATTTTGTGTCTCCTCCTAGATTGTCAGCTCTTTAGCTCAGGGTCCTGTATGAAGCAGAGGCCTGTATGTGATGAATTATGTGTCTCTTCTTAGATTGTCAGCTCTTTAGCTCAGGGTTCTGTATGAAGCGGAGGATTGTGTGCAGGATTTTGTGTCTCCTCCTAGATTGTCAGCTCCTTGGCTCAGGGTCCTGTATGAAGCGGAGGATTGTGTGTAGGATTTTGTGTCTCCTCCTAGATTGTCAGCTCTTTGGCTCAGGGTTCTGTATGAAGCGGAGGATTGTGTGATAAATTCCGTGTCTCCTCCTAGATTGTCAGCTCCTTGGCTCAGGGTCCTGTATGAAGCGGAGGATTGTGTGTAGGATTTTGTGTCTCTTTTTAGATTGTCAGCTCCTTGGCTCAGGGTCCTGTATGAAGCGGAGGATTGTGTGTAGGATTTTGTGTCTCCTCCTAGATTGTCAGCTCTTTAGCTCAGGGTCCTGTATGAAGCGGAGGATTGTGTGTAGGATTTTGTGTCTCCTCCTAGATTGTCAGCTCTTTGGCTCAGGGTTCTGTATGAAGCGGAGGATTGTGTGATAAATTCCGTGTCTCCTCCTAGATTGTCAGCTCCTTGGCTCAGGGGCCTTTTTAATGTGGTGGATTTGTGGTACCATGTAAATTAATATGTGGTGACATTAATCATTTATATCCTACATTCATTAATAGGAAATATTTAATAGAAAACACAAAACATTTCACAGCAGGAAAATCCTCCGCAGATGAAAAGAGTCTGATGTAAAGAGCGGCTGAAGATAATAGTGTAATGTTATATGGTGGGAGGGTCTGGGGTTACAGCTGAGATACTTAAAGGGGAACTCCTAAATAAGACAAATATAACATCACACTACAGCAGCTCAGCAGACAGTATCACACATGAGAGGCTTAGATGCACTAGCCAAGCAGGCAGTATCACATATGGGCTTAGATACAGCAGCTCATCAGACAGTTTCCTAAAAGATTCAGATAAAGGCTCAGATACACTTATTCATGACATTTAATGATACAGAAAGTATTAAGGATTCTCTCTGTAATCACTGATCACTATGTTGTATATACGTGTTGGATATAACATGTTATATATTGTATATCTATATATACTATAATCACTCATCACAATAATGTGTTATATGCTGTATATTTATATACCATAATCACTGATCACTATAACGTCTTATATACCATATATCTGTATACCGTGATCACTATAACGTCTTATATACCATATATCTGTATACCGTGATCACTATAACGTGTTATATACCATATATCTGTATACCGAAATCACTGATCACTATAACGTGTTATATACCAAAATCACTGATCACTATAACGCGTTATATACCGTATATCTGTATACCGTAATCACTGATCACTATAACGTGTTATATACCATATATCTGTATACCAAAATCATTGATCACTATAACGTGTTATATACCATATATCTGTATACCGTAATCATTGATCACTATAACGTGTTATATACCGTATATCTGTATACCAAAATCATTGATCACTATAACGTGTTATATACCATATATCTGTATACCGTAATCACTGATCACTATAATGTCTTATATACCATATATCTGTATACCGTAATCACTGATCACTATAACGTGTTATATACCATATATCTGTATACCGAAATCACTGATCACTATAATGTCTTATATACCAAAATCACTGATCACTATAACGTGTTATATACCGTATATCTGTATACCGTAATCACTGATCACTATAATGTGTTATATACCATATATCTGTATAACCGTAATCACTGATCACTATAACGTGTTATATACCGTATATCTGTATACCGTAATCACTGATCACTATAACGTGTTATATACCATATATCTGTATAACCGTAATCACTGATCACTATAACGTGTTATATACCGTATATCTGTATAACCGTAATCACTGATCACTATAACGTGTTATATACCATAATCACTGATCACTATAACGGGTTATATACCGTGTATCTGTATACTGAAATCACTGATCACTATATACTGTATATCTGTATACCGTAATCACTGATCACTATATACTGTATATCTGTATACCGTAATCACTGATCACTATATTCTGTATATCTGTATACCGTAATCACTGATCACTATAACGTGTTATATACCATAATCACTGATCACTATAACGTGTTATATACCATAATCACTGATCACTATAACGCGTTATATACCGTATATCTGTATACCGTAATCACTGATCACTATAACGTGTTATATACCGTATATCTGTATACCGTAATCACTGATCACTATAACGTGTTATATACCATATATCTGTATACCAAAATCATTGATCACTATAACGTGTTATATACCGTATATCTGTATACCGTAATCACTGATCACTATAACGTCTTATATACCATATATCTGTATACTATAATCACTGTTTACTATAACGTTTTATATACCGTATATCTGTATACCGTAGTCACTGATCACTATAACGTGTTATATACCGTATATCTGTATACTATAATCACTGATCACTATAACGTGTTATATACCGTATATCTGTATACCGTAATCACTGATCACTATAACGTGTTATATGCCTGTAATCACTGATCACTATAACGGGTTATATACCGTATATCTGTATACTGAAATCACTGATCACTATATACTGTATATCTGTATACCGTAATCACTGATCACTATAACGTGTTATATACCGTATATCTGTATACTATAATCACTGATCACTATAACGTGTTATATACCGTATATCTGTATACTGAAATCACTGATCACTATATACTGTATATCTGTATACCGTAATCACTGATCACTATAACGTGTTATATACCGTATATCTGTATACTATAATCACTGATCACTATAACGTGTTATATACCGTATATCTGTATACTGAAATCACTGATCACTATATACTGTATATCTGTATACCGTAATCACTGATCACTGTAACGTGTTATATACCGTATATCTGTATACCGTAATCACTGATCACTATAACGTGTTATATACCATATATCTGTATACCGTAATCACTGATCACTATAACGTGTTATATACCATATATCTGTATACCGTAATCACTGATCACTATAACGTGTTATATACCGTATATCTGTATACCGTAGTATATTGCCTTCAGGATTTCATTGTTTTCCTGGAGATTGCGAGTATTTGCCTGACGGACATATATCTCACGAGTAAAGTGGCTGGAACTGAAGATGTTAGTAGGGATCGATATATCGCTTTTCAATCTGTCCGACCTCACGTCGGTGTGACGGAGATAAGAAGGGGATCAATAAGGATGGTCCCCATCCGCTGCCGCTCAATGAGTCACTTAAGAACGTCAGGGCAGGATTTATCCATCTGCTCCACCAGCGCACGCCTGCGGCCCCAAGACATTCTGCTATATATTAAGCCATTCTCCATGTCATGTGATAACCTGTTTTACCTTTGTTCTAATGTGACACTTAAATGGCTGTTAACCCTTCAGTCCATGACAGTCATGTGATGTGTCCTTAGATTTACAGGGTCCTCAACATAAATTTACATGTCAAGGGCCCAGTACTACACTTGGATTTGTAGAATTGACGTATATATCTTCATGACTGATGATGTGTCTTGGTCTCTTCCCTATAGGAGCGGGTGGAATATCTTTTCCTCATCATCTTCACAGTGGAAGCTTTTCTTAAAGTCATCGCCTACGGGCTGCTCTTTCATCCCAACGCTTACCTCCGCAACGGCTGGAACTTGCTGGATTTTATCATCGTGGTAGTAGGGTAAGTCCTCTATATATATGTCTGCACCCCCCCCCCCCCTTCCCCCACTAAATTATGGGGGGGGGGGGGCTATGCTCCCAGGGCCAGACTGCGACGATAAAGCAGCCTTGAACATAGACCCCACCAGCCCACATACTATATCATTTCTCACCCCGTGTTGCAGACAAATTGTAGCGCACAACGCACTGCGGCAAATTTAGGAGTAATTGATCACACCTTTCTCTAATCTCACATCATCTACACAAAAGAAATAAGTGAAACATATAAACACGTTTGGGGAGATTTATCAAAACCTGTGTAGAGGAAGAGTGGTGCAGTTGCCCATAGCAACCAATCAGATTGCTTATTTTATTTTTAAAAAACCTCTGAAAACTTATAGGTGTGATCTGATTGGTTGCTGTGGGCAACTGCACCACTTCTCCTCTGCCGCCCCCCCCTCCACATTAGATACGTAGATTGGCTGATTAACCCCCACCCCCATATTAGATAGGCCGATTCACCCCCTCTTTCCACATTAGATAGGTACACTGGCTGATTAGCAACCCCCCCCCCTTCATGTTAGATAGATAGACAGACTTCTTAACCCCCCTCCCTCCATATTAGATAGGCTAATTAACCCCCCCCCCCCCTCAGCATTAGATAGGTAGATAGGCTGATTAACCCCCCCCCCCTCAGCATTAGATAGGCTGATTAACCCTTCATCACCACCACTCCCTCTCTCCATATTAACCCCTAATTGTCCCCCCCCTTTTTTTGCAGTAACTTAAAAAAACAAAACAAAAAAAACACTTAGCTATTGCTTTTTCCATTCCCATGAAGTGCCGCTCAGTCTGCTCAGATGGAGGCAGCGCGATGAAATGACCATCACGCCGCCTCCGCCTGTATGCAGACGTCCTGTGCGCCTCCATATTAGATAGGTAGACAGGCTTATTACCCCCCCCCCTCCATATTAGATAGGTAGACAGGCTTATTAACCCCCCCCTCCATATTATATAGGTAGACAGGCTTATTAACCCCCCCCCCTCCATATTATATAGGTAGACAGGCTTATTAACCCCCCCCCCCCTCCATATTATATAGGTAGACAGGCTTATTAACCCCCCCCCTCCATATTATATAGGTAGACAGGCTTATTAACCCCCCCCCTCCATATTATATAGGTAGACAGGCTTATTAACCCCCCCCCCTCCATATTATATAGGTAGACAGGCTTATTAACCCCCCCCCTCCATATTATATAGGTAGACAGGCTTATTAACCCCCCCCCCCTCCATATTATATAGGTAGACAGGCTTATTAACCCCCCCCTCCATATTATATAGGTAGACAGGCTTATTAACCCCCCCCTCCATATTATATAGGTAGACAGGCTTATTACCCCCCCCCCTCCATATTATATAGGTAGACAGGCTTATTAACCCCCCCCCCCTCCATATTATATAGGTAGACAGGCTTATTACCCCCCCCCCCCTCCATATTATATAGGTAGACAGGCTTATTACCCCCCCCCCTCCATATTATATAGGTAGACAGGCTTATTACCCCCCCCCCCTCCATATTATATAGGTAGACAGGCTTATTACCCCTCCCCTCCATATTATATAGGTAGACAGGCTTATTAACCCCCCCCCTCCATATTATATAGGTAGACAGGCTTATTACCCCCCCCCTCCATATTATATAGGTAGACAGGCTTATTAACCCCCCCCCCTCCATATTATATAGGTAGACAGGCTTATTACCCCCCCCCTCCATATTATATAGGTAGACAGGCTTATTACCCCCCCCCCCCCTCCATATTATATAGGTAGACAGGCTTATTACCCCCCCCCCCCTCCATATTATATAGGTAGACAGGCTTATTAACCCCCCCCCCTCCATATTATATAGGTAGACAGGCTTATTACCCCCCCCCTCCATATTATATAGGTAGACAGGCTTATTACCCCCCCCCCTCCATATTATATAGGTAGACAGGCTTATTACCCCCCCTCCATATTATATAGGTAGACAGGCTTATTACCCCCCCCCTCCATATTATATAGGTAGACAGGCTTATTACCCCCCCCCCTCCATATTATATAGGTAGACAGGCTTATTACCCCCCCCCCCTCCATATTATATAGGTAGACAGGCTTATTACCCCCCCCTCCATATTATATAGGTAGACAGGCTTATTACCCCCCCCTCCATATTATATAGGTAGACAGGCTTATTACCCCCCCCCTCCATATTATATAGGTAGACAGGCTTATTACCCCCCCCTCCATATTATATAGGTAGACAGGCTTATTACCCCCCCCCCCTCCATATTATATAGGTAGACAGGCTTATTACCCCCCCCCCTCCATATTATATAGGTAGACAGGCTTATTACCCCCCCCTCCATATTATATAGGTAGACAGGCTTATTACCCCCCCCCCTCCATATTATATAGGTAGACAGGCTTATTACCCCCCCCCCTCCATATTATATAGGTAGACAGGCTTATTACCCCCCCCCCCTCCATATTATATAGGTAGACAGGCTTATTAACCCCCCCCTCCATATTATATAGGTAGACAGGCTTATTACCCCCCCCCCCCTCCATATTATATAGGTAGACAGGCTTATTACCCCCCCCTCCATATTATATAGGTAGACAGGCTTATTAACCCCCCCCCCCCTCCATATTATATAGGTAGACAGGCTTATTAACCCCCCCCCCCTCCATATTATATAGGTAGACAGGCTTATTAACCCCCCCCCCCCTCCATATTATATAGGTAGACAGGCTTATTAACCCCCCCCCCCCCCCTCCATATTATATAGGTAGACAGGCTTATTACCCCCCCCTCCATATTATATAGGTAGACAGGCTTATTAACCCCCCCCCTCCATATTATATAGGTAGACAGGCTTATTACCCCCCCCTCCATATTATATAGGTAGACAGGCTTATTAACCCCCCCCCCCCTCCATATTATATAGGTAGACAGGCCGATTAAGATAGGTAGACAGGCTTATTAACCCCCCCCCCTCCATATTATATAGGTAGACAGGCTTATTAACCCCCCCCCCTCCATATTATATAGGTAGACAGGCTTATTAACCCCCCCCCCTCCATATTATATAGGTAGACAGGCTTATTAACCCCCCCCCCTCCATATTATATAGGTAGACAGGCTTATTAACCCCCCCCCCTCCATATTATATAGGTAGACAGGCTTATTAACCCCCCCTCCATATTATATAGGTAGACAGGCTTATTAACCCCCCCTCCATAGTATATAGGTAGACAGGCTTATTAACCCCCCCCCCCCTCCATATTATATAGGTAGACAGGCCGATTAAGATAGGTAGACAGGCTTATTAACCCCCCCCCCCCCTCCATATTATATAGGTAGACAGGCTTATTAACCCCCCCCCCCTCCATATTATATAGGTAGACAGGCTTATTAACCCCCCCCCCTCCATATTATATAGGTAGACAGGCTTATTAACCCCCCCCCCTCCATATTATATAGGTAGACAGGCTTATTAACCCCCCCTCCATATTATATAGGTAGACAGGCTTATTACCCCCCCCCTCCATATTATATAGGTAGACAGGCTTATTAACCCCCCCCCCCCCTCCATATTATATAGGTAGACAGGCCGATTAAGATAGGTAGACAGGCTTATTAACCCCCACCCCCCCCCTCCATATTATATAGGTAGACAGGCTTATTACCCCCCCCTCCATATTATATAGGTAGACAGGCTTATTAACCCCCCCCCCTCCATATTATATAGGTAGACAGGCTTATTACCCCCCCCTCCATATTATATAGGTAGACAGGCTTATTAACCCCCCCCCCTCCATATTATATAGGTAGACAGGCCGATTAAGATAGGTAGACAGGCTTATTAACCCCCCCCCCCCCTCCATATTATATAGGTAGACAGGCTTATTAACCCCCCCCCTCCATATTATATAGGTAGACAGGCTTATTAACCCCCCCCCTCCATATTATATAGGTAGACAGGCTTATTAACCCCCCCCCCCTCCATATTAATATAGGTAGACAGGCTTATTAACCCCCCCTCCATATTATATAGGTAGACAGGCTTATTAACCCCCCCTCCATAGTATATAGGTAGACAGGCCGATTAAGATAGGTAGACAGGCTTATTAACCCCCCCCCCCCTCCATATTAGATAGGTAGACAGGCTTATTAACCCCCCCCCCTCCATATTATATAGGTAGACAGGCTTATTACCCCCCCCCCTCCATATTATATAGGTAGACAGGCTTATTACCCCCCCCCTCCATATTATATAGGTAGACAGGCTTATTAACCCCCCCCCCTCCATATTAGATAGGTAGACAGGCTTATTAACCCCCCCCCCCTCCATATTATATAGGTAGACAGGCTTATTAACCCCCCCCCTCCATATTATATAGGTAGACAGGCCGATTAAGATAGGTAGACAGGCTTATTAACCCCCCCTCCCCCTCCATATAGGTAGACAGGCCGATTAAGATAGGTAGACAGGCTTATTAAACCCCTCCCCCTCCATATAGGTAGACAGGCCGATTAAGATAGG